>NC_091183.1:42999659-43047159 GCF_040958095.1 Procambarus clarkii | reverse complement strand
GGGGAGATGTTCACTCTTCAGCCAAGCTCTCAGTTTAGTAAACACTATTTGTATTTTTAAATATTTAATTTATAATGATAATTTGCGTAATTTGTCATTTTGCATGGCATTAACATTAAAAAATTTTGTTTAAAGGCTTGTATTCCAGATTATCTCTGTTTAAAACCAATTGGCTTTACTACCACTCTGCAAATAAGCAACGAGGTGATCAGATCTACGGGTCGTTAATAGTAATTACTGTGAAAAATGTTATTGTTACATATTTATCAGGCTTTACGTACGCACCAAGCTATTGGCTATGATCTAAACTGAACTATAATATACACCATAACACGAGCAGGTTAATGTTTATATATATTAGAGCAGGTTAATGTTTCTATATATTAGAGCAGGTTAATGTTTCTATATATTAGAGCAGGTTAATGTTTATATATATTAGAGCAGGTTAATGTTTCTATATATTAGAGCAGGTTAATGTTTCTATATATTAGAGCAGGTTAATGTTTCTATATATTAGAGCAGGTTAATGTTTCTATATATTAGAGCAGGTTAATGTTTCTATATATTAGAGCAGGTTAATGTTTCTATATATTAGAGCAGGTTAATGTTTATATATATTAGAGCAGGTTAATGTTTCTATATATTAGAGCAGGTTAATGTTTCTATATATTAGAGCAGGTTAATGTTTCTATATATTAGAGCAGGTTAATGTTTCTATATATTAGAGCAGGTTAATGTTTCTATATATTAGAGCAGGTTAATGTTTATATATATTAGAGCAGGTTAATGTTTCTATATATTAGAGCAGGTTAATGTTTCTCCATGTAAACAAAACTATACAAATATAATTTTTTTCAACGTAAATTCATTGACTTTCCGTCTAGATTTTTGTTTGTTTCCGATTTTACATTTATTCTATTTTATTACAATTTTTTTATTTTATTACATTTTTTATTACAATTACTTTATTAATTTATTACAATTACAAATTAATTTATTAATTATTAATTTATTACAATTACAATTAATTTATTACAATTACAAATTATTTTATTTTATTACAAATTTCTACATCAGTCTGGCCTGAGCTTCACGTGTGAGGAGTATGTTTATAGTGTCTACTCCTTCCTACTCCTTCCATAAATCACTTGGGAACTTTAAGACCAAATTATTAAACGAACAAATCCACAAGGGCCGTGACGAGGATTCGAACCTGCGTCCGACAGCATCCCAGACGCAGATTATTATATAATACCAAATTATTATATAATGTCGCTGTTGCTGCTGCTGTTGCTGTGGTGCATGTAGTGATGTTGCTGTTGCTACAGGAGTTGCTGTTGTTGATGATTGATGAAGATTAAGTCCCCCAAGAGGTGGCACGGGCATGAATAACCCGTAATGATGTTGATGTGTTCCTCATACTAATATTACCGTAGGAGATGCTTGTGTAATCTTCCTCCTCCTTCCCCCTTCTACAGTTCCCTTCTCCTACAAGTCTCCTCCTCCACTCCCCAACGTGCCCCACTCCCCAACTTCCCGCTGTCTCCCCTGGTGTAGAGGAGAAGTGATGGTTCACCCCAGCTTGGGATGAAACTAATGGGGGTTCCCTTGGCCTATATTTCACAATTACCAGCCACTGGACCATCAACATAGCTCTTCTGGTGCTGTGGTGGTTCCCTACCTCGCTCTCCCCTCTCCCTGTGCCCTTGCTCAGTGCCAATTACCTCACCAGGCGAGTTAGTTGTCGACCTGGATTTGCTGCAAGGTCTTCCTGGGCTGGTGGACCAGCAGCTGTTATGGTGGGAAGCCTTTGAATAGCATGGATAGTGTGTAGATATTCTCCTTTATAGGGGGATATGCACAGTCTTTAGGACTCGTATGTGTGTGTACTTAGGTAATTGTGGTTGCAGGGGTTGAGCTCTGGCTCTTTGGTCCCGCCTCTCAACTGTCAGTCAACTGGTGTACAGGTTCCTGGGCCTACTGGGCTCTGTCATATCTACACTTGAAGCTGTGTATGGAGTCAGCCTCCACCACATCACCAGATATGTGTGTGTATATGTGTGTGTGTGTGTGTGTGTGTGTGTGTGTGTGTGTGTGTGTGTGTGTGTGTGTGTGTGTGTGTGTGTGTGTGTGTGTGTGTGTGTGTATGTGTGTGTGAGATTGTTTTATGCGGGTTGCATAAAAGTATGTGCTTACCGCACGCTGTGTGGCCTCTGTTAATTGGTCCGCGGTATTAGCCCATACAATCAATAAGAAAGTTTACATCATAACTGATCTCAGTGGAGTCCCATACCCTCATGGGCCAATGGAACAATGAATAAATGGAACAATGAATAAATGGAACAATGCATAAAATACCATATGATGAGTTCTGTTGTATAATGGAGAAATGAATTTATATCCAGTGGGTGATACTGATGATTATTCTGGAGAAACCAGATAGTTCATCGTAAATAGTGTCTGATTAGCTGATCACAAACCTGTGATTAGGGACATTAAAAACCAAATACTTTAGGTTAGGTTAGTTAGGTTATGTTAGGTTAGTTTGGTTAGGTCAGTTTGGTTGGGTTAATTTGGTTAGGTTAGGTTAGGTTAGGTTAGTTTGGTTAGGTTAGGTTAGATTAGGTTAGGTTAGGTTAGGTTAGTTAGGTTAGTTAGGTTAGGTTAGGTTAGTTAGGTTAGGTTAGGTTAGTTTAGGTTAGGTTAGATTAGGTAAGGTTAGGTTAGTTAGATTAGGTTAGGTTAGTTAGGTTAGGTTATGTTAGTTTGGTCAGGTTAGTTAGGTTAATTAGGTTACTCTTACAACCATACAATAGACCATAGCTAAAATGAAGAAACATTGAGGGCATCCATAGGATATAGGCGAGAAAAGGGTCTTTATATCGAAATTGATATAAACCTGGACGGCGCCATGTATACCGCCTCCTTTGTAGTATTAACCAGCTGGTAAGAATATGCAGGCGATGAGTCACAATAACGTGGCTGAAGTATGTTGACCAGACCACACACTAGAAATTGAAGGGACGACGACGTTTCGGTCCGTCCTGGACCATTCTCAAGTCGATATGAATAAGTATTCTGGTAAGACTACATAAAGAACGGGTCACCACTCCAAGACTTGGCACGGCCGTAGAGAGAAATGTGGCAGCCGAGCAAAAACGATTGGGCTTGATGAGGTGGCGAGGAAAATATTGCCTACCCTGAAGCAAGACGGTATTTTCCCCACAACGCGCAAGGTAAAATGGGCCCCCAGAGGCAGGATATTTGGGCAGCCCATGTGGGTCCACTGTGCTTATACTGGGCACATTATATGGCTTATACTGGGCACAGTATATGGCTTATACTGGGCACAGTATATGGCTTATACTGGGCACAGTATATGGCTTATACTGGGCACAGTATATGGCTTATACTGGGCACAGTATATGGCTTATACTGGGCACAGTATATGGCTTATACTGGGCACAGTATATGGCTTATACTGGGCACAGTATATGGCTTATACTGGGCACAGTATATGGCTTATACTGGGCACAGTATATGACTTATACTGGGCACAGTATATGGCTTATACTGGGCACAGTATATGGCTTATACTGGGCACAGTATATGGCTTATACTGGGCACAGTATATGGCTTATACTGGGCACAGTATATGGCTTATACTGGACACAGAATATGGCTTATACTGGGCACAGTATATGGCTTATACTGGGCACAGTATATGGCTTATACTGGGCACAGTATATGGCTTATACTGGGCACAGTATATGGCTTATACTGGGCACAGTATATGGCTTATACTGGGCACAGTATATGGCTTATACAGGGCACAGTATATGGCTTATACTGGGCACAGTATATGGCTTATACTGGGCACAGTATATGGCTTATACTGGGCACAGTATATGGCTTATACAGGGCACAGTATATGGCTTATACTGGGCACAGTATATGGCTTATACTGGGCACAGTATATGGCTTATACTAGGCACAGAATATGGCTTATACTGGGCACAGTATATGGCTTATACTGGGCACAGAATATGGCTTATACTGGACACAGTATATGGCTTATACTGGGCACAGAATATGGCTTATACTGGACACAGTATATGGCTTATACTGGGCACAGTATATGGCTTATACTGGGCATAGTATATGGTTTATACTGGGCACAGTATATGGCTTATACTGGGCACAGTATATGGCTTATACTGGGCACAGTATATGGCTTATACTGGGCACAGTATATGGCTTATATTGGGCACAGTATTTGGCTTATACTGGGCACAGGATATGGCTTATACTGGGCACAGTATATGGCTTATACTGGGCACAGTATATGGCTTATATTGGGCACAGTATATAAGGGGCGCCTGGCAGCTGGGGGGACAGCGCTTCGTATTCGTAGTCCTGAGGTTCCGGGTTCGATCCCCGGTGGAGACAAATGGGCAAAATGTTTCTTTCACCCTGATGCCCCTGTTACTTAGCAGTAAATAGGTACCTGGGAGTTAGACAGCTGCTACTGGCTGCTTCCTGGGGGGGGTGGTGGAAGGCCTGGTCGAGGACCGGGCCGCGGGGACACTAAGCCCAGAAATTATCTCAAGAAGATAACCAGTTAGGGCGGTTTAACTTCTTTATAAGTGATGGTATTTGGCCATTGTTAGAGTGAACAAAAATTAGGTGTTTCCAGCCAATTAACTGTTAGAGAATATTTTATGTAGTTTAAGATATAAATTAAGTATAATTAAGTATAATTAATATAATTAAGTACAAGAATGTATACGATTAATACCCCATGTATTAATATGTATATATCTAATGATGGTTCTCTCTAACGTCACTTTTGCCCAACCACATGGCGGTGGACGGTAAAGGGACGACGTCTTGCTTCATGCAGGTCGGCGTTCAATCCCCGACCGTCCACACGTGGTTGGCCACCATTCCTTCCCCGCCGTCCCATCCCCCAATCCCTTCCAAGTGCTAATCATAATGACTTGGCGCTTTCTCCTCATAGTTCCCTTCCCTTCTAACGTCATTTCCCTCGTTGCGTCACGTGACGCACCTCAGACAATGAGATGAGGTAATACTAACGATAGCCGTTATTAGACGAGAGGTGAGACAACAAACTAACAAATCAGAGTTCATTGTGACGCAATGCTTGACTCAGGGCGTCTGATTGATTCTTGAGAGTTCACTCAATACCTGTATGACGCGCCAGCACTCTACAGCCTGCCCTAAGGCTAGGTTCATTCCATCCAGCGGCCGAACCCAAAGACCCACGCATCAGTTTTAACAATTGCTGTTCATTCAAAATAGGAATTTTCTCGAATACGAATTGTCACGAACCCGACTCCATCGTCGGAGCATGGAGCAGCGACGTCAACGCCATCTGTGAGTCTGCTCCCTAAACCCCCACATAACGGAGGACGCCATCTGGTGGTGGCAGTAGGATACCTGTCGGAGACTCTACATTCCTGCCCTGGTCAGCTCGATGGGTCGCTAGTGCTGACCTCTGGTGAGGTGGCGCCTAGACAATCAGCGCCATCTATTGGGATAAGAGTTGTATGTTTATGTCAGAGTCCGTAAGTGGTATTTCCTAGTGTCCCCAGTACTGGCCAGTTTACTGATGACGTGTCTGTATCCACAGAGGCGACGTAGGGCTGCTGTGGGACGAGGACAATCAGTCTACCCAGGGCAGCCTATTATCTCTCTACTCTATTCTGCTTTACGTGAGCAGTGAGCCGCCGCCGAAGAGGAACTGTGTAGTATCTGCTGTCTGCCTGTGAAGTGGCAGTGACAGAATTCGACGTACCCGGGACTGGCTAGCGGAAGAGACGACCGACAGTGAGGTGCTACGGAGGAGTGTAACTAGCTAGTTGCAAGAAGCTCCTGCCAGGGGTTCACTACCCTTGTATTTGTTCGTGTAGAGGGCCAGCAGCGCGAGGCTGATGTTCTCTGCCAGCACCAGGCTGGAGAGTGATTGTGGGCTCCTAGTGAGACTATCTACAGTCTCAAAAGGAGCACCTAGTGAGACTGTAGATAGGCTGGCCCGTGGCTAGGGTAGACTCGTTGGTGTTTCCCAGTACTGGTTGAGGACGGTACTGTGTGTTGAGGAAACACGGAAGTTGACAAGGCTGCATTGCATGAGGAGCGCTTAGTGTCCTATGAGAGTGACACATGTGTATATATCAGTGTAGTAATACTTCGTTTATGATTCTATATAAGGTGATGGGAAAGTGATAATATGTGAATATATTGATAATTGATGAAGTGTTGTGTTCCTTTCAACTCCCCCCCCCCCCCCTTGTGTTTTACTTGCATTACCAAGCTCACTCCTTGAAAGCCACTACCGACTTGGGGTCGGATACTAGTACTTTGGTTCCTCCAGCAAAGAACCCGGTTGCGACCCATAGTGGCCGTAACACGAATAAATATTTTGTATTTTCATATTTAGGCGATAGGTTAGGTTAGTTGTTTAGGCTCTGTTGGCAATTATTTGTAGTTGTTGTGCGTGGGTGTAACCTTTATAGTTGTGGTTCAAACAGAGGTCGCCAGCGAAGCACAGTTTGAAAGATGTTCGAATGTCATCAGTTGTGAGTCGTGAATGAAGTGTTTTTCATTCATTAACATGGGGCTTGGCGGGTGGATAGACTAGCACTTGGCTTTTGTTGATGAGGACGGGCTGTTAGTTGATGAAGATGGGCTGTTGGTTGATGAGGACGGGCTGTTGGTTGATGAGGACGGGCTGTTGGTTGATGAGGACGGGCTGTGTGTTGATGAGGACGGGCTATTGGTTGATGAGGACGGGCTGTGTGTTGATGAGGACGGGCTGTTTGTTGATGAGGACGGGCTGTTTGTTGATGAGGACGGGCTGTGTGTTGATGAGGACGGGCTGTGTGTTGATGAGGACGGGCTGTTGGTTGATGAGGACGGGCTGTTGGTTGATGAGGACGGGCTGTTGGTTGATGAGGACGGGCTGTTGGTTGATGAGGACGGGCTGTGTGTTGATGAGGACGGGCTGTGTGTTGATGAGGACGGGCTGTTGGTTGATGAGGACGGGCTGTCCTGAAATGACGTGGTGGTTGAAGTACCTTGTACAGCCTGGTTGATCAGTCCGGCAACCAGGAGGCCTGGTCGACGACCGGGCCGCGGGGACGCTAAGCCCCGGAAGCACCTCAAGGTAACCTCAAGGTAACCTTTAAGTAACTTCATCAACAGTTAAGAGAATCTTTTTTGTCTTCAGTGTTGCCTAAGGTGTCCTGACTCCGGCACCCCTAGCATCATGCTACCTGATGAATGCTGAATTAATGCTACCTGATGCTTGCATTTCCCTTCCCTCCCCCATGTTGCAATCAGCAACACTCTACTGGAAGCTTTGCAACAATCACTATACCGTTCGAGGCCTGGAAGACCCTGGGAACCCTCATTAGTATCATGCTGCGTCTGGCCTAGATGCCCCCGCAACACTCAGCATCATGCTGTTTGTGGTCTAGAAGCCTTTACAACACTCAGCATCATGCTGGCCAAGGCCTGGTAGCCCCCAGCAACACACACATCATGCTGGCCAAGGCCTGGTAGCCCCCAGCAACACACACATCATGCTGGCCAAGGCCTGGTAGCCCCCAGCAACACTCAGCATCATGCTGGCCAAGGCCTGGTAGCCCCCAGCAACACAACATCATGCTGGCCAAGGCCTGGTAGCCCCCAGCAACACAACATCATGCTGGGCAAGGCCCAAGAAGCCCCCAGCAACACAACATCATGCTGGGCAAGGCCCAAGAAGCCCCCAGCAACACAACATCATGCTGGACAAGGCCTGGTAGCCCCCAGCAACACATCATGCTGACCAAGGCCCTGGTAGCCCCAGTAACACACACATCATGCTGGACAAGGCCCTGGAAGCCCCCAGCAACACACACATCATGCTGGCCAAGGCCCTGGAAGCCCCCAGCAACACACACATCATGCTGGCCAAGGCCCTGGAAGCCCCCAGCAACACACACATCATGCTGGCCAAGGCCCTGGAAGCCCCCAGCAACACACACATCATGCTGGCCAAGGCCCTGGAAGCCCCCAGCAACACACACATCATGCTGGCCAAGGCCCTGGAAGCCCCCAGCAACACATCATGCTGGCCAAGGCCCTGGAAGCCCCCAGCAACACATCATGCTGGCCAAGGCCCTGGAAGCCCCCAGCAACACACACATCATGCTGGCCAAGGCCCTGGAAGCCCCCAGCAACACACACATCATGCTGGCCAAGGCCCTGGAAGCCCCCAGCAACACACACATCATGCTGGCCAAGGCCCTGGAAGCCCCCAGCAACACATCATGCTGGCCAAGGCCCTGGAAGCCCCCAGCAACACATCATGCTGGCCAAGGCCCTGGAAGCCCCCAGCAACACATCATGCTGGCCAAGGCCCTGGAAGCCCCCAGCAACACATCATGCTGGCCAAGGCCCTGGAAGCCCCCAGCAACACATCATGCTGGCCAAGGCCCTGGAAGCCCCCAGCAACACATCATGCTGGCCAAGGCCCTGGAAGCCCCCAGCAACACATCATGCTGGCCAAGGCCCTGGAAGCCCCCAGCAACACACACATCATGCTGGCCAAGGCCCAAGAAGCCCCCAGCAACACACACATCATGCTGGCCAAGGCCCAAGAAGCCCCCAGCAACACATCATGCTGGGCAAGGCCTGGAAGCCCCCAGCAACACACACAGAGTTCCTCCCACTCCTTGTACCAATATGTTTGTCTCGCTCACAATAACATGTTTGTCTTCCCAAAAAATATTTTTTGCGAGGGAGTTTTCGTTAACTTTAGCGCCAAATTCTCTTGACAACTTGAAGACGTGGCGTGACACGGATGCATAACACGTCCTCTTCCCTCGTCAGGTGTAGTTAAGCTGGAGGGCCTCAAGCTGGAGGGCCTCAAGCTGGAGGGCCTCAAGCTGGAGGGCCTCAAGCTGGAGAGCCTCAAGCTGGAGGGCCTCAAGCTGGAGGGCCTCAAGCTGGAGGGCCTCAAGCTGGAGGGCCTCAAGCTGGAGAGCCTCAAGCTGGAGGGCCTCAAGCTGGAGGGCCTCAAGCTGGAGGGCCTCAAGCTGGAGGGCCTCAAGCTGGAGAGCCTCAAGCTGGAGGGCCTCAAGCTGGAGGGCCTCAAGCTGGAGAGCCTCAAGCTGGAGAGCCTCAAGCTGGAGGGCCTCAAGCTGGAGGGCCTCAAGCTGGAGGGCCTCAAGCTGGAGGGCCTCAAGCTGGAGAGCCTCAAGCTGGAGGGCCTCAAGCTGGAGGACCTGCAGATTGAAACCACAACTACCAGTGGCAGACGAGGCAGGTGATGGAGAGTCCCAGAGTCTGGAGAATCCTCAGAGTGTGTACAGAACACTTTGAGAACATGAACACTCTCAATGGACAAAGAATATGAGTGGGGGGGTTGTGAGAGTGACTCACAAACACCCATTACTGTCCGGCCGCCTCTGGACACCCGCGGGAAAAAAGTACAAGTCTTTCTTTGTGAGATTTTTAGCGGGAAATTGAGTCTGACCACCGTTTTCTATATACCGTGAGATGGCGACAGGGGAAACTGACATATTGTCGGGGGGGTCTTCGGGGGCTTTTGTTAACATGGAAAATGCAATATTGCTACGGTCACCAAAATTTATCAATAGATTTTGAGGAATATAAAATATATATTTTGAATGAAAAAGTTTACATTATAGCCAAAAGATACAGTGTGAGGGATACAGTTAGTGTGAGATACAGTCAGTGTAGAATAATATGCTTTACATGTATGATATTTGTGACCCCGAGGCAACTGTCGATTAAAAATGTCTTATAATAATCACATAAATAAGTATAATGAAATAGTATAAGCCACAGGCTGATGGCACCAGAGGGGAAAGACCTAATAATGTACCTTCTAGTGATTTTTGCTTCCATTAGGATGTAACTTTACTGTTCTAGAAAAACTAGTTTTGTCTGTTTCATGCCGGCTGTAGAGGAGCAAAGAATACATGACTCTAGAAACATTTCAGACAAAATACGGTTTGTTGTTCGAGGCAGTCCACCAGTAGATGGGACACCTGATAAAATGAGTTAAACCAGATTCTCTAAACCAGATTCTCTAAACCAGATTCTCTAAACCAGATTCTCTAAACCAGATTCTCTAAACCAGATTCTCTAAACCAGATTCTCTAAACCAGAATCTCTGGTTTAACCGGTAGGAAGAGGGACTTATCAGGGGGGAAAGCACCAAGCCATTACGACTATATAGCACTGGGAAGGGGGTCAAGATAAGGATTTGGGATGGGATGGCGGGGAATGGAATGGTGGCTCAACCTCTTGGACGGTCGAGGATTGAACGCCGACCTGCATGAAGCGAGACCGTCGTTCTACCGTCCACTCCAAGTGGTTAGACAGGTAGGAAGGATGAATCTCTGCTGGCTAAGACACCTTACGGAACGGCGCTGTTCTTTAACACACTCAAAGTACATTTTTATTTAGTTCTTTACATATATACTTGTAAATTCCAAAGGCTCTGGCTGGGACTTGAACCTCCGCAGGCGTGATGCAAAGCTGAGTGCTGTACCACTGTACCACCACAACCACTGTACCACCACAACCACTGTACCACCACACCACAACCACTGTACCACCACACCACAACCACTGTACCACCACATCACAACCACTGTACCACCACACCACAACCACTGTACCACCTCACCACAATCACTGTACCACCTCACCACAATCACTGTACCACCACAACCACTGTACCACCACACCACAACCACTGTACCACCACACCACAACCACTGTACCACCACACCACAACCACTGCACCACCACACCACAACCACTGTACTACCACACCACAACCACTGTACCACCACACCACAACCACTGTACCACCACACCACAACCACTGTACCACCACACCACAACCACTGTATCACCACACCACAACCACTGTATCACCACACCACAACCACTGTACCACCACAACCACTGCACCACCACACCACAACCACTGTACCACCACACCACAACCACTGTACCACCACAACCACTGCACCACCACACCATAACCACTGTACCACCACACCACAACCACTGTACCACCACACCACAACCACTGTACCACCACAACCACTGTACCACCACAACCACAACCACTGTACCACTACAACCACTGTACCACCACAACCAAAACCACTGTACCACCACACCACAACCACTGTACCACCACACTACAACCACTGTACCAACACAACCACTGTACCACCACACCACAACCACTGTACCACCACAACCACAGTACCACCACAACCACAACCACTGTACCACTACAACCACTGTACCACCACAACCAAAACCACTGTACCACCACACCACAACCACTGTACCACCACACCACAACCACTGTACCACCACACCACAACCACTGTACCACCACACCACAACCACTGTACCACCACAACCACTGTACCACCACACCACAACCACTGTACCACCACAACCACAGTACCACCACACCACAACCACTGTACCACCACAACCAAAACCACTGTACCACCACAACCAAAACCACTGTACCACCACACCACAACCACTGTACCACCACACCACAACCACTGTACCACCACCACACTACAAAAGCATGGTAGAGTCTTTATCAACTCATTCAACCCCGAGTGCATGCGGGGTACGTGATCAACTATTTCATCTAGTCCAGGTTTAAGCCCCGGGAACACACAATATCAAACCATAAACCTAAATGCCCTCCCCCCCTCCCCCCCGGGGGCTGTATTTAAAACACTTGAAAATTCCGAACACCCTGCCTGGCATTCGTTCATTTGATTTTGCATATATAAATATATATTGAGTACAGCAAAAAAGATTGTCAACAATATATACAAAATATGATTTTTTTTGGCTGGGGTATGGTTCTAGGTGGGTTTGGATAGGCCTAGGAGTCACTGCCTAACGACCCTCTCAATTGGGAATTACGGTGGTGGGGTTGTGAAGAGGGGGAAGGGGCGGGGGGTGAAGGGCCTATAGCTGCCTGTAGGCCCTTGAGGTGCTGTAATATATGTAGATTGAGAGCACACACACAACAGTTATTTGAATTAAATACAGCGTCAGGCACATATTTGGCTTGTTATTTTAGTCACATAAGTGAATTAATATGCGATGATTCTTTTGGCATATGCTTGTATAACAAGGTAATGGGACTCCCCCCAGTGGCCGGTCTCTCCCCTGCAAACACACTAGCCGGCTCCACACTAGCCGGCTCCACACCAGCCGACTCCACACCAGCCTCAGAGGCGACAGCACCTTGCCCCTCCCCCACACACACCCATGCCAGCCCCCCACACCCACGTCAGCTCCCCACAACTATCTATTCAATACCAACACCACGAAACTAAAATGTCGGCTTCTTCATGACCCAAAACGATGGTTCATTCAGCCCACCAATGACCATTTACACCCCAGCCATCTAGGCATGTCATGGGCAGCGTCCCATGACATGCGTCCCATGACATGGAGGCTGGGATGACATCCCAGCCTCCTCTTAAATGACCGGTTGGACACAATTGCCTCTCATAGCATTTGACCAAGATTGCTGCCTCATTGATAGTGAGTGATCGCTACCACAAATCAGGAACAATTAATTAATGCCTCCAATTAGCATAATTTCATCAGAAATGTTCACTGAAGCAGTCAAAGCAACGCCTGTTAAACTCCTGCTTCACCTAATTACAAACCATTCATTTACATCTTGAAAAAAACCTACGAGTCTCATGATAGGTTCTACTGTAACGTTATTCAAAGGGAGAGAAACACTGTATTATCATTAATACATTATTCAACATTGATCATCAACTGTCAAAAAGAAACCTCTACCTATCGACAATCATAAACCTCAAATGTCTGACTTCAGCATCTTAACCTCAACATTCTTTCGTCTCAATATTATATCAAGCTCTTCAAGCTGATAAGAACGACGTATCCACGTGTGGCTCAAAGTCATGAGTGCAAACAGAATCAATATTTTCCTCTTTAAGATTTGGGGGTTGCAATAGATAAGTTGCAAGAGGTCCTTCAGTACCCCTGTAAGTGGGTTCAGGAAGTCATTCTGAAGCACCTTAAAGTTTAGGGAAGGTTAGGTTAGCCTCTAAGGCGTTTATCTGGTTTTAGACTGGTCGGTACAGCGGGATTAAGAGGCCCATGTGTCTTATTGGGTCCGCATTTGTTTGCCACTTGTACCGTCTGCGGTTACTTCCTCGAGTTAGATCCTCGAGTTAGATCCTGAAGTTAGATCCTCGAGTTAGATCCTGAAGTTAGATCCTCGAGTTAATTCCTGAAGTTAGATCCTCGAGTTAGTTCCTGAAGTTAGATCCTCGAGTTAATTCCTGAAGTTAGATCCTCGAGTTAATTCCTGAAGTTAGATCCTCGAGTTAATTCCTGAAGTTAGATCCTCGAGTTAGTTCCTGAAGTTAGATCCTCGAGTTAATTCCTGAAGTTAGATCCTCGAGTTAATTCCTGAAGTTAGATCCTCGAGTTAGTTCCTGAAGTTAGATCCTCGAGTTAGTTTCTGGAGTTAGATCCTCGAGTTAATTCCTGGAGTTAGATCCTCGAGTTAATTCCTCGAGTTAATTCCTGGAGTTAGATCCTCGAGTTAATTCCTGGAGTTAGATCCTCGAGTTAATTCCTGGAGTTAGATCCTCGAGTTAATTCCTCGAGTTAGATCCTCGAGTTAATTCCTCGAGTTAGATCCTCGAGTTAATTCCTCGAGTTAGATCCTCGAGTTAATTCCTGAAGTTAGATCCTCGAGTTAATTCCTCGAGTTAATGTTATTCTCTTCCTCATTGGGTCTAATGTATCCTTCCTCCCCCTTTTCAAACTCTTAATCAGGCAATTCTGAAAAAAGGGGGTGAATGGGGAGGGGAGATTGACCCCTTTTGCTTCACACACTCCAGGTCCATGGAGAGAAGACTGGATCAACAACACAAGTGGGAAGGGATGTGTAGGACATGGAGGAATGGCAAAGTTCTAGCCAAAGAAATTGCCAGGTTCTTCGTGGTTTTTTTTCAGGCATACGAAAATATTCTGAGAAAAGACAAAAATATAATCACTGAGTTCAGCACGTGATACAGCCGCACCAGTCAGGATACACGTACAGCACGTGATACAGCCGCACCAGTCAGGATACACGTACAGCACGTGATACAGCCGCACCAGTCAGGATACACGTACAGCACGTGATACAGCCGCACCAGTCAGGATACACGTACAGCACGTGATACAGCCGAACCAATCAGGATACGAATCACGTGGTTCAGCAACCACGCGATACAGCTGCCTCACGCAACACTAGAAATGAAACATTTAAAAACAAAAGGAAAATACACTAGTTAGAGTAGGGTGGCCAGGAATGGCCAAAGGTCGCCTGATGGCCATATACATGACGTGGCCACACTAGGCCACACTAAGAAGTGGCCCGGTGTGACAAGGGGGTCCCTGATGTGGCCAGGGGTGGCCAGGGGGTGGCCTGGAATGGCCAAAGGTCGCCTGATGGCCATATACATGACGTGGCCACACTAGGCCACACTAAGATGTGGCCCGGTGTGACAAGGGGGTCCCTGATGTGGCCAGGGGTGGCCAGGGGGTGGCCTGGAATGGCCAAAGGTCGCCTGATGGCCATATACATGACGTGGCCACACTAGGCCACACTAAGAAGTGGCCCGGTGTGACAAGGGGGTCCCTGATGTGGCCAGGGGTGGCCAGGGGGTGGCCTGGAATGGCCAAAGGTCGCCTGATGGCCATATACATGACGTGGCCACACTAGGCAACACTAAGAAGTGGCCCGGTGTGACAAGGGGGTCCCTGATATGGCCAGGGGTGGCCAGGGGGTGGCCTGGAATGACCAAAGGTCGCCTGATGGCCATATACATGACGTGGCCACACTAGGCCACACTAAGATGTGGCCCGGTGTGACAAGGGGGTCCCTGATGTGGCCAGGGGTGGCCAGGGGGTGGCCTGGAATGGCCAAAGGTCGCCTGATGGCTATATACATGACGTGGCCACACCAGGCCACACTAAGAAGTGGCCCGGTGTGACAAGGGGGTCCCCTGATGTGGCCAGGGGTGGCCAGGGGGTGGCCTGGAATGACCTAAGGGAAGCCGCGGAAAGTTTCGGGTGGGCCAGTTTGGACCCGCCCTTAAAATAGCCCGCCGCTACAGGCGTTAAAGGTAGATGGAGTACAACACCCGGAGACGCCCTTCTCACTACCTCTCTCACCCCCTCCCTCTCACTCCCTCACGCCCCACTCCCTCCCTCTCACTCCCTCATTATCGCCCCCTACCTTTCCCTGCTCTCTCTTCCCCCTTTTAAGTGAAAATAAATTTTATCTTGAACTCCGTTACTGGAGCCGGCAGGGAACCAATGAATATAATAGTCCCCGGCCGGATTCTACTCTGAAAGGGTAGAATGCCCACCCAGTCGTTACGCCCTTCCCGTATGGGAAGGGGCGAGGGAGGGGCTTGTGGAGATGGGTGGGAGGAATCTGTAGGAGGGGTGGAATAGCTTGAGGAGGAATAGAATCGGAGAAAGGATTCCTTGGGGGGGGGATATTGAGCCACTCTGATCTTCTCGTTAAATAATATCAACAATGTGAGACGGTTTAGAAATGAGAGGAACAAACATCTCAGATACTGACCCACAGGATCTTTCTTGCCGGAACAGCCATCTTGACCCGTCACTCTCCTGTGTTGCCTGCTGTTTACGACACGTGTTTACGACACGTGTTTACGACACGTGTTTACGACACGTGTTTACGAGAGGAAAATCCTCAACCATCACGAGGGTTTGACCTCTGACACGAATAGCGAGACACAATCGCGATACAAGAACGTTTTTGGCTGCGAATGTTTACATGACAATATTCACACCAGCCAGGTCTCCTTGTATAGCGTGGTGTTAGGAAACATGAGTGGCATTTGTCTCACTTCAACTCCCTTCAAGCACGCAGACTTCTAGAGTCTACATATCCCCCTGGGAAAAATATATATTTCAGTTGTGAACAAAGATTCGTGAGAAATGTATAAGAATGTAAGGTTATACACACACGTTGCCTTCAGAAACCTTTATAAGGAATCATTCAGAAAGTTGTATACCACGTATGTCAGACCAATCCTGGAGTATGCAGCTGCAGCCCTGGAGTCCATGCCTAGTTAAACACAAGACAAAGTTAGAGAAGATTATAAGACCATGACAGGTATGGCGCCCGACTAGTCTCAGAGCTGAGAATCATTCAGAACCTTGTATTCCACGTATGTCAGACCAATACTGGAGTATGCAGCTCCAGCCCTGGAGTCCATGCCTAGTTAAACACAAGACAAAGTTTGAGAAGATTATAAGACCATGACAGTATGCCGCCAGACTAGTCTCAGAGCTGAGAGGTACGAGTTACGAGGAAAGGCAACGGGAATTAAACCTGACGTCCCTGGAAGACAAGAGATAGTGGAGACAAGATCACCACATACAAAATTCTGAAGAGGAACTGACAGGGTGAACAAAGACAAACTATTTAATTTGGGTTGAACACGAACATAGGGACACAGGTGGAAACGTAGTACTCAAATGAGCCACAGAGACATTAGACATAATTTTGTCAGTGTTAGAGTAGTTAACAAATAGAGTGCATTAGGCAGTGATGTGGTGGAGGCTGACTCCATACACAGTTTCAAATGTAGATATGATAGAGCCCAATAGGCTCAAGAACCTGTACACCAGTTGACTGACAGTTGAGAGCCGGGACCAAAGTGTCGAAGCTCAAAATCCGGGAGGTACCCCCACCCCCTCCCTTCACACACAGACAAAAAAACACACACACTCTTTCTCTTCCCTAAAACTCATTGCTTATTTATGTCACTGTCGCCTCTCCTGTTCCTTCCAATGTTCTTTCTCCAGTTTTTTTTTTATCTCCCTCCCTCTCTCTCTCTCTCTGTCCTTCAATGTTTTTCCTTCCGTCTCTATCTGTCTCCTTGCGCCTCCGTCTCACTTCCACCCGCGTACACCCACGAGCATCTGGAGACAGACATAGACCCCACTTTCTTTAAGTGGATTAGCAGCAGGATAAACTCTTAACCCCCCCCCCCCTCCTCCCCTCCTCCAGCAACAGCCATCACACACCCAAGTGGCTTGCATAGACTTCTTATTTCCAATGTAAGTTGTAAACATTATAACCAAATCAGTTCTCCTTTTCCCTTCCCTCAAGACATGAACTGGAACCTTTGTTGACCAAACCACACACTAGAAAGTGAAGGAAGATACCAAAGGTCTTGGACCTTTTAGTAACCATACGTGAGGCATCGTCTCTTATGCATTCTTTACCTTAATTAAAATCTTGCTTCAAAGCTTGTGGGATAGTAAATTAAAATAATGATCAACCAGATAACAGTAGTAAGTAGTAGGTTGTCATTATATATGATTATAGTTATCAACCAGATAACAGTAGTAGGGGTAGGATATCAAAATATTGATCAACCAAATAACAGCTCATGTCACCAGTTAACTGAAACTCAAGTAATCATCACGAACCAAAAAGAAAAAAATTAGGTTCTTTCAGCGTTTTCCATTTCCAGTATCGCTAAACACATTTCCAGGTTCAAAACGCTTGTTTTTTCTGTCTAGTCTTCTTATTCCAGGACTGGCAGAGTCGTCTGACAGAGGGGCGAATTTGTACGGAATTTAGGCGGGTCTCGCTTTCTGCCCTGAAACAAAGGTAACTGGGTTCTATTATGCTTTTGTGTAAATAAAGGGCAATAACGTGTAGCAAGATCTCTTTGCCCCCCTCACAAGGCAAAGCAACGTACACTAACGTAATTACAAAATGTGTATAGAGGTGATGTGTACTCGTTGTGAACAGGTGGGAGGTGTACTCACTTGTACTCCTTTTGAATGAAGGTGAACTGTATTTATTCTGTTCACACGGGAGACATCTCCCGTCACGCAGGGTGCAGTCGCACCTCCACAGGTCTCCAGTATCATCTATTGATACTGGTAATGGCTCAAAAGGGCCACCACTTACGGGCTATTCATGCCCGTGCCACCTTTTGGGTGGCTTAATCTTCATCAATCAATTTATTCTGTTAAGATGAGGTGATGTTGAGAAACATCTAGTTGGGATTAGATTTAAACGGAATATAAAAAAAAATGTGTTTAGGGATTTCACTAACATGTGCAAAAACACATGAAGGTCTTGCTTACTGTGGAGTGAGAGGTGAGGATGGTGAAGGTGCAGTGAAGGCAGTGAGGTCAGGCAATATATGAGTACTCTTTATTTTCTTCTCCGAGGCTATGGGTCCCTACACTTGCACCAGAGGTGGTACCCCTTCTAGATAATATATATATATATATATATATATATATATATATATATATATATATATATATATATATATATATATATATATATATATATATATATAATGCACTGAAAAAAGCCACCCCTCTCAAAATCATCTAACAAGAATTCTCTAAATAATAATAATTAATAATAATCCTGTTTCTTTGAAACTAGAGACTTAAGTCACAGCTGGCACGTGAGTGAGGAGTGAGGAGAGGTGAAGCAAGGTCTCCTAACACTATGATCCATCTGCTAAAAGAGACGGGAACTTTGACAGGTCGATTCGAACTTCTTCACTGTCTTGTTATAAGTATTCCAGATTCTAGCTTCCGCGACTAGTGAAAAAAAACTCTACGGTTCAACCCTGCCACGTTTGACTATGTCAGTAATAAACGGGTCGATTTTATACACATACTTATATAAATACACAAAAATAAAATGCATTCACGTGAATTTAATCTCTCTCTCTCTTTTCCTCTCTCTCTGCTTCTCTCCTTTTCTCCCACCTCCCTCTCCTTCCTTTCCCGACTCACACGAAAACTTTTTTAATTATTGAATATACCTTAGCTCCCTCACCCAACGCACATACCGCAGTGTTTAACACTGACTTACCTCCCAACCCTCAAATCTTATAACTCTCATCATAGGCATCACACCTATGTATTACAGCTATGTATAACACCTATGTATTACAGTTATGCATCACGCCTATGCATAAAATCCTACGCATCCAACAAGAGGCTTCATATATATTTTTTTTTTACATAATACACATTACATCTCATACTTAACATTTACCCTCATACATTACTCGCTCCTCCTCATAGGTATCCTCATTATACCTGCCTCGTTAGACACATCATATCTCGCGCATCATCCAACGTCACTCATCACACTTCATGTTTCTTATCATCATATTTCACACACACACACACTTATTCGCCTTATCTTACACAAGGTTCATGCAAGTATTGATACCTCACACTTCACTCACATCGCACAACTCATGCTATCATTTCATACCTCACAATACATACCATGATTTCATACCTAACACCCCCCCCCCCCACACGCACCTCACAATGCACACAATCATTTCATACCTCATACCACATACCTCACTACATATAATTTGATGCCCCCTGCATCCCTCACACCTTATATATCACACCTCATACAACCTGCTATCATTTCGCACTTCACAATATGAAGCCTCACCATTATCACGTGAGGCTAACATATCACGTCCTTGTCAATACCAAATCCCGAAATGGCTCACTGTTGAGGTATCAGGATAAAGCGCCGAGCCAATACGACTATATAGCATTTGGAAGGAATGAGGATAAGGATTTGGGATGGGGACGGGGGAGAAGGAAGGATTGGTTCCCCAACCACTTGTGGACGGTCGGGGATTGAACGCCGACCTGCAGGAAGAGCGACCGTGGCTGGACACTGTTGAGACAACTCTTCCCAGACTCTCAAAACACACACACACACACACACACACACACACACACGTACTAAAACTACAGCTTTAGCTCCTAAGCTTTTTTCCCCAGCTATCAGGAAAGGCGCGGCTTAGGAGCTAAAGCTCGACCCTGAAAGCACATTAATTTGCTTGCTACGAATTTATGCCCCAAAACAGCACAATGGTATGGACAATTTACAGAAGCAAGGCCAGTATGTGTGGCCTCGGAGCATAGATCATTGTTGCGGGAGCCTATTCATCACCGTTGCGGAGCGTATTCATCACCGTTGCGGAGCGTATTCATCACTGTTGCGGGAGCCTATTCATCACTGTTGTAGAAGCGTATTCATCACTGTTGCATGGAGAGCCGAGGATGATGGAGAGGATCGTAAATTGTACGAATGATTCATCTCATTAGACAAAAATATTCCCAAGCAACGTCGTGGAGACGGGTGTCGTGGAGACGGGTGTCGTGGAGACGGGTGTCGTGGAGATGGGTGTCGTGGAGATGGGTGTCGTGGAGATGGGTGTCGTGGAGACGGGTGTCGTGGAGACGGGTGTCGTGGAGATGGGTGTCGTGGAGATGGGTGTCGTGGAGATGGGTGTCGTGGAGATGGGTGTCGTGGAGACGGGTGTCGTGGAGACGGGTGTCGTGGAGATGGGTGTCGTGGAGATGGGTGTCGTGGAGACGGGTGTCGTGGAGATGGGTGTCGTGGAGATGGGTGTCGTGGAGACGGGTGTCGTGGAGACGGATGTCGTGGAGATGGGTGTCGTGGAGATGGGTGTCGTGGAGATGGGTGTCGTGGAGACGGGTGTCGTGGAGATGGGTGTCGTGGAGACGGGTGTCGTGGAGACGGGTGTCGTGGAGATGGGTGTCGTGGAGATGGGTGTCGTGGAGACGGGTGTCGTGGAGACGGGTGTCGTGGAGATGGGTGTCGTGGAGATGGGTGTCGTGGAGACGGGTGTCGTGGAGATGGGTGTCGTGGAGATGGGTGTCGTGGAGACGGGTGTCGTGGGGAATGGGTGTCGTGTACGAATTACACTCTCAGTGTACTAGTGTAGGGATCTCTGAAACGTCAGTTATTAATGACAATGGACTGATACGTGAGGGGACTCCTGGGTGAATCCCTAATTACGCAAGTTATCCTCTTGTTTAAATAGTAACGTTTGTAACTGTGTGAACCATCGTACATATAAATATATATAAATATATATAAATATATATATATATATATATATATATATATATATATATATATATATATATATATATATATATATATATATGTATATATATATACTGCACCAGTGGCTAACTGGTGCAGTCAGACACTAACTGGTGCAGTCAGACACTAACTGGTGCAGTTAGACAGTCCCTTTAACTCTCCTTGCAAAGTTCCGCAAAACAGCTGTGATCTTCACGGCAACATTTCATCATTGTATTTCTGCAAGAGTTTCTTTCAATACAATGGCGCTCGGTCCGCTAGCTAGAAGGATCATTTCTCTCATCAAGAAAGATATTTAGTCCCATAAAACATTTCATTCTCACATTTAACTGTTGAAAAATCATCATTCCGTTTAGCGCGACGGTCTCGTTTCGTGCAAGTCGGCGTTCAATCCCCGACGGTCCAATAGTGATTGGAATCCTTCTGTTCCAGCCAGGATGAGTCTAAACTCCCAAGATGAGTGGCTCCCAGTCTCCAAGATGAGTGGCTCCCAGTCTCCAAGATGAGTGGCTCCCAGTCTCCAAGATGAGTGGCTCCCAGTCTCCAAGATGAGTGGCTCCCAGTCTCCAAGATGAGTGGCTCCCAGTCTCCAAGATGAGTGGCTCCCAGTCTCCAAGATGAGTGGCTCCCAGTCTCCTTCACTCTTCTTGTAAGAATGAAGATCTTCAAGAAGATAACTGTTTATGAAGATTCAGCTGACGCGTCAGCCTTTACTCACACTAAGAATATACTTTTTTCCTAAGGCAGCGACACTTGTCTCACGAGACGCATTAGTAAGAATGAATTTATTTGTTCAAGTGAGTCATTCCTGGCTCCCTTGAGCCAGTGTCTGGCTCATTTTAGTTCTGGCTGCTTATATCCTATAATATAAGCCATTTTGTTAATATAGAGACGAATATATAATCCTTTAAGTATACCATCGCTAACTTAATACGTTAGCTGTTAAGCCATTAACGCACCAGACGAGGCTGGAAATAGGAGGGGGGGGTACACATACAGGTAATTTTAACAGTAAATAAATGATTTAGTGGAAGTCTTGCTGACTTACTAGTTGACTTAGTAGAATGGGCTACTCGCTAGGTAAACCATTCCCCACTTGGCTAATTTGTAAACTCACTGACTGGTCAACTCGCTTCCACACTAAATGGCTGGCTGGCTGGCTGGCTGGCTGGCTGGCTGGCTGAATGGCTGACTAGCTGGCTTTCTGTCTGGCTGACTGGCTGGCTGGCTGGCTGGCTGGCTGGCTGGCTGACTGACTGGCTGGCTGACTGGCTGGCTGGCTGGCTGGCTGGCTGGCTGGCTGACTGACTGGCTGGCTGGCTGGCTGGCTGGCTGGCTGGCTGGCAGCATCACCTCATATCTTTCACACATCATTCAAACTGCAACAGTCCACACGTTTCCAGTTGCACTCATTGAGTGGTATTGAACACTCGCCAAAACGTCTCTAGACACTTAAATAAGATAAGTGAGCATCCAGCTGCAGCATCAGTTTCCCAAATAACATTCCTCTTGCCACCATTACCGTCCCTGCGATTTTTTCCCCCTCGTCTCTACCTTTTGACATCTGCCTGGGTTGAATTCCCGTTCTGGGAATTAGGCAGATAACTGTTAATGGTCACTAAACAAGCCATTATAGGACGGTATAAGATATAGGACGCTATCTGGAGCACTTCGCAAGTAACGCCACGGATGTCATGATCTGTGTTATCCTGGTGTGATGTTCACACCCTCAAGTGAACAGAAGAACAAGGGGACATATGTGGAAATTAGAGAAGTGAATCACAGAAATACCAAAACCTTTTCAGTGTACGAGTTTCAAGCAGGTGGATTGAATAAGTCGAAGCAGTATCCGAAGCTGTCTCACTCCACATTTCGAAATTAAATACGACCAAAGAAATTTATAGGACCCGAGAACCATTACCTTAAACAACTAATGGGTTGAAACGCAGGTCTTAAGAACTAGCATTCGACCCTGTAAGCACATATATGTCAATATAGAAGACCCTCACAGCTTACTCGTCGTCCACAGAGGACGTGAATATCTTGATCCATCACCTGGCAGTTGACGTTGATGGAAGTATTGAAAATACAGAATGGAAACCCCTCCCCGTGCATGTTTATAAATCTGGAAACCCTGTGAATATTATACATGTGTAAACCTCCCTTGGGGGGGGGGTTCCACATCTTGAAACCATCAGAAAAGGGCTGGGACGGGGTATGGGAACCTATTAGACCTGAATCAGAGGGCCAGTGTGAGAGTTAGACGATGAAATGACATACGAATATGCACAGGTTCTGTACATCAGAACAATATACAGAAGTGGCGTTGGTTCGACGTTGAATTTGCGTTGCTATTGGATACTGTGCCCACTGGGTTGGCAACCCAACAACGTAATCACATCGTTATTATTGCGTTGTTACAACGCTGGGTGGACGCAGGGAAGGGAACACTATTTCTTAACTTAAAGTCAAACTAGAAAAAATAGCTGGAATCTTTTACATATAAATGACTCCTAGAGATGGCAAGAAGATATTCCTCAGCACAAGAGTTTTTTAATAAGCTAAAGGAGCCTGTTGGAATAAATTGAATAAAGAATTTTTGGAAGAAAAAACTTATCTTAAGAAATATTAGGAGAGGGAGTCATCACGCTAATCCACCAGAACTCGGCTCTCTCCACACACACACACACACACACACACACACACACACACACACACACACACACACACACACACACACACACACACACACACACACACACACACACTAATTAAACCAACAGTGTAGCAGTTTCACCACAATACGTCTTAAATTCATTAGACGAAGTTGTGTCTTCATAATATCCACCAATGTCTACCAAACGGGTCCACAGCTCACGGAGACGACCAAGAGTGGGCGTGGGGCCACCACACCATCACCCACACAAGTGGAAGGGGGCCAAGCTTAGCTGGAAATGGGGGGAGAGTAAAAATGGGTGATGGAACAGGGGCTGAGAGGAGGGGAATGGGGGGGAGTGGGGGGCAGTATGAGTATGAGGGAGGGTGGTGAGAAGAGAAGGGAGGTTGAGAGTAGGACGGGAAGAGAGATAGAGAGTAGAAAGATAAAGGGCAGTGGGGAAAAGTTAAATAAAAGGGAAGTGGAAGAGAGAAAATAAGGGCTATGCGAGAGGTTAAAAGAGATATAGCAAGTATGAGTTATGGGATAGAGAGTAATGGGTTAGACAGAGAGTGATAAAGAAAGAGTAGAGATAGTGAGGGTGAGGGATAATTGAGGAATAGGAGAAAGTGAGAATTGGGCAGGAGAGAAAGATGATAGTTAGGAGAGACGGCCAAAGAAGAGAGGAGTGCGAAGATCGTTGAAAAAATAGCAGAAAGATGAGAGTTAGAGAGACAAAAAAATACACTAAGAAGCAGAAAGAGGAGGAGGGAAGAACCAGAAAACTACATAAATGGAAAGGCTGAACAGTAAGAATACGAGACGAGTAGGTAGCATGGAAGAGGGGGAGGGGGTGAGAAACAGGGTGAAGGGGAGGTGAGAAACAGAGTGAAGGGGAGGTGAGAAATAGAGTGAAGAAAATCTCTCTCTCTCTCTCTCTCTCTCTCTCTCTCTCTCTCTCTCTCTCTCTCTCTCTCTCTCTTTGTAGTCTCTCTTGATTGTTTAAAATGAGTGACACAGCAGTTCACCTATGACAATCTCGCCTCGACACCAGCCAACAGTGGCATAGTCCTCACTAGCAACAGCAGCATAAGCTAGGAGACTGCTATTTCTCCTAGCGGCTATTATGAGCCTTCGCTTACGGAGATAAACGTTCGATCAACATCAAAGACGTCGAATTAAATTGTCATCCAACGTTTTAACAGCAAAGTTGATCAGATTCATAGAATGTGAGCAAACACCTGAGTTACGGGATTAGTAGAAAGCTTGCTATCTCCTGTCGTGAGAAGAGAGGGCGCTGGACTCCACCATCCAGCAGCGTCTTAAGGATAAAACCTTGAGGAAGAGAAAGGAGTACACTCGCTTGTCTGGTCCTCCGCGACACTGACCCTTCCGAGATAAGCAACGTCCAAAGACTTGTTAACGTTATCTTCACTTCCAGTCGCCACTAAGCCACTGGAAATGTTCAGTTAACGCGAGGTGGAACTCCCATGTGTTCACCTGAAACCTTCAGTGACCAGGTTGCAACTGGGAAATGTAGATCACTGGAGGACATATATAACATCCCAGGGGGGATGAATAAGAATACCTATCCTCGTGGCCCCTACTTTGACACGAGATACAGTAAACTTTCAGACTGACTACAGCCACACTGAAATGTCAGACTTTCTCAAACCCTACCAAAGTAGCGTGTTGCTCCTCTCCTCCCTCCTACCCATCCCCTTCTAATTCCTCCTCTCCTCCTTCCAACCTATCCCCCCTCCCATCTCCCCTTCCTCCCTCCAACTGACAGGAAACACAGCACCTGGGTCGAGTCGATTTTTATAAACTATACAAAGGCCAATGGAGAGTGGACGCGTCACGAACCGTGGCACATGGTGAGTCTGCGAAGCACCAAGCACCACAAATGGGGAATATACAGTCACCATGAACGACCATGGGAAGTATACGGGCTACCAAGAACGAAGCACGATGCCAGAGTGAATACCTGCTTAGGACTCAACTCCCTCACTCACAGGAGGGACTTGAGAAACCACAGGAGAACAAGGGAGTGAGTAAGAGGAAAGAAGGAACGGGAATGACCAACAGAAAGAAAGGGGACAAAGAATGCTAGTAGAAGGACAGAGTAAAAGGGACAGAGAAGAAGGACAGAGGGTATTGATGAGAGAAGTAGGAGCATAAAGGGTAGGAATGGAAAGAGGAGGAAGATGAGGCACAGAACAATGAGAAATACAAGCGATGAGGAAGATAAACAGGAATGGGGAAGGGTGGGTTTTCCTAAAGCCCAAAAAGCACCAGATTGTCCTCTTTTCCCAAGTTATTTACATTTAATTAGCCCATCATATATTTATATCTCATTAAGTATGCACCTCTCTCTCTCTACCCTCAATCAGACATCTGAGAAAGGTAATCACCCGAGGGAACTACTCTTCGCTTACCATCTGCCCAGACTTACAAAAGACAAAAAAAAGTCTTAAGTTTTTGTGGAAAGACTGGAACACAGTTAAAATGTGTAGCATATAAGTCTAATGTATTCCAGAAGAAATTAAAATTACAAAAATACATAGCTATTCAATGTGTTTTGTGTAACATAACCTCACGATAATACATTCTGATTACTCAGGAAATATGTCCATATTATTTACATATATTATTAACAGACTTTTTTATATCTCATAATATGGCTACTGCTCGAACGAGGAATATATCCAAGGTTTATCATGCAGTCATGCATAAGAATATCAGATATAAGAATATCTGAATATTCTCTGAATACTTTGTACATGTTGCTTGACTTTTCCTTTCTCTCTCTCTCTCTCTCTCTCTCTCTCTCTCTCTCTCTCTCTCTCTCTCTCTCTCTCTCTCTCTCTCTCTCTCATACCACATGCACAATATAACGTTAAACAATGAATAAAACACGTAATTAACGTGTATAATATTGAATAACTTAAAATATTTAACAACTCTCTAGAATACATTAACAGTGGGCATAATTAAAGTATTAACCTGTGTGTTACGTTGGTTAATTGCACTGGAAGGCGGCCTTTTATGACGCATTGTAAAATGTCTATCGTAAATAAGTATATTAAAAGGCTCGACTCTATGGTCATAGTTGCCAAACGAAGCATCACACCATCGCTTTGGCGGGACCAAAGAGCTGAAGCTCAACCCTCCGCAAGCACCACTAGGCGAGTACCAGTACCCCTTGATCCATCTTATCCACTTATAACCCGTCTTAGGCCGACGGATTTCTCCAGTTGTGACGCGCGATTAAAGCAAGTAACGCTATTGAAAAGACTTGGCCTATCTCCCATTTTGGGTTTAAAGACAATGAAAAAAACTGCAATCTATACAATGCAGAGACAATGGTGAAATAATATGACACCCAACGTCTTCACAGCCCGAGCCAAATCATTTGATTTTGAAGGTGATAAGAATATAAGAATTAAAGAAACTTCAGAAGACCTATTAGGGCATAGGTAGGTTGCTCCTATTTTGGTCTAAGTAATGTGTTAAGTCACTCTCCCTCACAGATGGCTGGTCAGACCTCTACTCTCCCTTACAGATGGCTGGCCAGACCTCTGCTCTCCCTCACAGATGGCTGGCCAGACCTCTGCTCTCCCTCACAGATGGCTAGGGAGACCTCTACTCTCCCTCACAGATGGCTAGGGAGACCTCTACTTTCCCTCACAGATGGCTGGTCAGACCTCTGCTCTCCCTCACAGATGGCTGGTCAGACCTCTACTTTCCCTCACAGATGGCTGGCCAGACCTCTACTCTCCCTTACAGATGGCTGGCCAGACCTCTACTCTCCCTCACAGATGGCTGGTCAGACCTCTGCTCTCCCTCACAGATGGCTGGCCAGACCTCTGCTCTCCCTCACAGATGGCTGGCCAGACCTCTACTCTCCCTTACAGATGGCTGGCCAGACCTCTACTCTCCCTTACAGATGGCTAGTCAGACCTCTACTCTCCCTTACAGATGGCTAGGGAGACCTCTACTCTCCCTCACAGATGGCTAGGGAGACCTCTACTCTCCCTCACAGATGGCTAGGGAGACCTCTACTCTCCCTCACAGATGGCTAGGGAGACCTCTACTTTCCCTCACAGATGGCTGGTCAGACCTCTGCTCTCCCTCACAGATGGCTGGTCAGACCTCTACTCTCCCTCCCAGATGGCTAGTCAGACCTCTGCTCTCCCTTACAGATGGCTAGGGAGACCTCTACTCTCCCTCACAGATGGCTTAGGAGACCTCTACTCTCCCTCACAGATGGCTAGGGAGACCTCTACTCTCCCTCACAGATGGCTAGGGAGACCTCTACTTTCCCTCACAGATGGCTGGTCAGACCTCTGCTCTCCCTCACAGATGGCTGGCCAGACCTCTGCTCTCCCTCACAGATGGCTAGGGAGACCTCTACTCTCCCTCACAGATGGCTAGGGAGACCTCTACTTTCCCTCACAGATGGCTGGTCAGACCTCTGCTCTCCCTCACAGATGGCTGGTCAGACCTCTACTTTCCCTCACAGATGGCTGGCCAGACCTCTACTTTCCCTCACAGATGGCTGGCCAGACCTCTACTTTCCCTCACAGATGGCTGGCCAGACCTCTACTTTCCCTCACAGGTGGCTGGCCAGACCTCTACTCTCCCTCACAGATGGCTGGCCAGACCTCTACTTTCCCTCACAGATGGCTGGCCAGACCTCTACTTTCCCTCACAGATGGCTGGCCAGACCTCTACTCTCCCTCACAGATGGCTGGCCAGACCTCTACTTTCCCTCACAGATGGCTGGTCAGACCTCTACTTTCCCTCCCAGATGGCTAGTCAGACCTCTACTTTCCCTCACAGATGGCTGGTCAGACCTCTGCTCTCCCTCACAGATGGCTGGCCAGACCTCTTCTCTCGCTCACAGATGGCTGGCCAGACCTCTACTCTCCCTCACAGATGGCTGGCCAGACCTCTACTCTCCCTCACAGATGGCTAGGGAGACCTCTACTTTCCCTCACAGATGGCTGGTCAGACCTCTACTCTCCCTCACAGATGGCTGGCCAAACCTCTACTCTCCCTCACAGATGGCTGGCCAGACCTCTACTTTCCCTCCCAGATGGCTAGGGAGACCTCTACTTTCCCTCCCAGATGGCTAGGGAGACCTCTACTTTCCCTCACAGATGGCTGGTCAGACCTCTACTCTCCCTCACAGATGGCTGGCCAGACCTCTACTCTCCCTCACAGATGGCTGGCCAGACCTCTACTCTCCCTCACAGATGGCTGGCCAGACCTCTACTCTCTCTCACAGATGGCTGGCCAGACCTCTACTCTCCCTCACAGATGGCTGACCAGACCTCTACTCTCCCTCACAGATGGCTGGCCAGACCTCTACTCTCCCTCACAGATGGCTGGCCAGACCTCTACTCTCCCTCACAGATGGCTGGCCAGACCTCTACTCTCCCTCACAGATGGCTAGGGAGACCTCTACTCTCCCTCACAGATGGCTGGCCAGACCTCTACTCTCCCTCACAGATGGCTGGCCAGACCTCTACTCTCCCTCACAGATGGCTGGCCAGACCTCTACTCTCCCTCACAGATGGCTGGCCAGACCTCTACTCCACCATCACAACAGGACTGAGTCACGAGACTCACCAGTGTTAGAAATATTTAATGAATGATAATCAATGGTAAATCCAACTTATAAGCAATCCAATCCATTTACAATCCATTTACCAACTTATAAGGTAAATCCAACTTATAATGTCTTCAAAATTCTCACGAGGAACTTATGGCCTTGATTACAAGACAAATGATAGTCGAACTTTGACTTCAACTTTACCAGAAGAGAGGCTACCAGGCTGGGGCCAGATTCACGAAAGCACTTACGCAAACAATTACGAACCTGTACATCTTTTCTCAATCTTTGACGGCTTTGTTTCCAATTATTAAACAGTTAATGAGCTCTGAAGCACCAGAAGGCTGTTTATAACAATAACAACAGTTGAATGGGAAGTTTTCATGCTTGTAAACTGTTTAATAAATGTAACCAAAGCCGTCAAAGATTGAGGAAAGATGTACACGTTCGTAAGTGCTTGCGTAAGTGCTTCGTGAATCTCACCCAAGGAGTCTCCAGCCTTCAGGTATCTTTAAGACGTCGTCCTTAAGTGCTCTGAGGCAAAGATCAAAGCAAAGTCTGTGGGGGAGTAATAGCCATTCCCCTGGACAGGACAGGGGAATGTCCCCTGGACAGCTAGTATGAGTTTGGATTTCTTTCATGTCATCCAAAAACAGGCAATGAACTGTGGATTCGTTTTCGGTTAATGGAGAATATGTAAACAATATATTAATCCCATAAAACCCACACAGATAAATCTTGAGGTTATCTTGAGATGATTTCGGGGCTTTTAGTGTCCCCGCGGCCCGGTCCTCGACCAGGCCTCCACCCCCAGAAAGCAGCCCGTGACAGCTGACTAACACCCAGGTACCTATTTTACTGATAGGTAACAGGGGCATAGGGTGAAAGAAACTCTGCCCATTGTTTCTCGCCGGCGCCTGGGATCGAACCCGGGACCACAGGATCACAAGTCCAGCGTGCTGTCCGCTTGGCCGACCGGCTCCCTTAGTGAAACAATAACCCAGTGAAACTACTAACCCCTAAAGGGCAGTTGAGAGTTATCGTGTTATATTTGACTAATGTTTCGATAGCAACAAGTGTGCCGTTATATACGAGAGTTGTTGGTTATATCCATCAATCCATCTATCTATCCGTACTACCATGTTTCCCACTTCCATGGAATGAGGAGGAATCATACGTGATGTAAATCAGATGATAAAACAAATGTTGGCTTCGGATGGTTAATATAAGTAACTTGAGTATTCATTCTGTCATTCACACGAAATTCCTTACGTGTGAAAAACACACACACATTCCTTACACATCGCTTTTACACAGTCATCGCCTTTACAATTTCCCGTATGATGTTCACAATCACTACCTTCCTCTTCCTCACACACTCACCATATCCACTCACTATATCCACTCACCATATCCCGGCCTTCATTATCCCCTACAAACTCACTCGACTGCGCATTTTCACTATTCTATTTTCCATTCGTATATTTCAGGCTCGCGTTTTCTCCATTAAATGCGACTGAATTGATGAAAACGAACGTGAGATCTCTTGACACTGACTGGTGTTGTTGGGAGTTGATATGTTGGGGGGGGGAAATACCTCCCGACTCTCAATCCTTTTAACAATCTGTCATGGTATAGTGGTTACCGTACTGGTTGTGTCAGTGTGTGTGTGTGATGCACTTGGCTATCTAAGGTCCGAGTCCTTCACTGGAGAAGAGTTCATGGTGTTTCATCCCGCCAAACACACACCGAAACTACGACGTTGGTACAACGTTTGAACAAGTTAGAACACCACCTAACCAGTTATAACAACCAATATAACACGTTGTAACAACGTTCTAATACGTCATAAACACGTTAAGCCAAGATGTAACAACTTTATTACAAGTTGTAACAAGCGGAAATTAGAGACAGTTTCGGTTTGTGTTTCCAGGGATATAACTTGTGGGTTTATGCAAGTATGTCGTGTATATATATATATATATATATATATATATATATATATATATATATATATATATATATATATATATATATATATATATATTTAAAAGAGTATAAATTTCAGACATACTGAACATTTTATTTATTTTAGATAATAAAATCCCCCCCAGTGCATTTGTATCCTGTCTTCACTCTGGTACACAAGCAAGGCAAACGAACCCTGAGAGCTGAGAGCGAGGGATTCTGAATATTGATAAACCACTTCTTTCACACAACGTTTCTTGCAAGGGAAGTTTTTGTTCCAGTGTGGGACTGCTGTGTTCACCACGAGGGGTAATGAACACACTGCTTGAGTGAAGCTATAAGCACGCACTGCGGCTCATGTGGTTCATATCAACACGTTTTGCTCAAGTTTCGAAAATCATTAATTCCGGAACTTCCATAACGCGGCGTTCAGAACATTTTACATCACCGACTTGATACCAACGGTAGAGTGTGCAGCTGCGTCGTGGAACCGCCTCTAAAAATGCACATTAGGAACTTGAACAGGTAAAAGAAGTTTTCACTGAGGTGCATCTTAGACTTAGATCTTAGATCTAATCGTAGATCTTAGGTCTTAGGTCTTATAATAGGATCTTAGACCTTAGACTTAGCGTCCCAGAATTACGTAGATTGGAACGCGAAGACTGAAAGATCCGAAACGTAGCTTAGAAAACAGGTGAGAGAGAGAGGAGACAAAATCATTTCGGGGATGAACAGGGTCGGAAAATCAAATACAGGAAAGGTCCACTATGAATGCCAACAGAACAAGCGGACATGGAATGGTGCTGGAAACTTATTACTTAAGAGATAAGAAAGTATTTAAGGCACGCATCTGGTATTCACCAAGATGCTGGTTCAAATCCCCGCACTGTTCCAAATTATTTTTTTTGTTTTCAAAGTATTTTATTAGCATAAAAGTAGTAGAAAAATAATAAACTAAACGAGTGGCTTGAAGAAGTCTACTCCATTCACAGTTTCAGAAGTAGATATATTTCGGGAGATGTAGAAGTAGATATAGAAGTAGATGTTATTTCGGGAGTCGCTGCATTAAACAACCGACTGCTGGAAAGGCAGGGTCTTAGAGCCGAAGATTGATCATACAGGCACACATAGGTGAGTACACACACGCATGCAAACACACAACCACATTACACCAGTTGATTGACCGCTGAGAGGCGGGACCAAAGAGCCAGAGCTCAACCCCTGCAATCACAACTAGGTGAGTTCACATACCACAGCCCCTACAAATACACACATACACTTACTAGGTGAATTCACACGCACAGACACACACACACACACACACACACACACACACACACACACACACACACACACACACACACACACACACACACACACACAAACACACACACACACTCATCCAAACACCTACTCACACCCCACAAACCAAAGTGCCATACTCACATGATTTCCCTCAGGGCCAACAGACTAATGGCACCTCCAACTAGCGAGTGCCAATTTACCATTACTGTTACTACCGCTTAGCAGCTCCTGCTGTACCTGGGATGCTGCTCTCCTCTGCCCCCTAGAGTCTCGCTTTAAAGCCAGCACCAAGCCTCTCACCCAAGCCCTTAATTATGTTGATCACCTGAGCTCATTTGGCAGTTATCCAGGAAAACCCCAGTTAACGGAACTAGCGAACATCGCTTACCGAACCAATGTGGTTCTCTAACTGCACTAGAGAACCCCGCTGATGATACTAACGAGCCTCGCTAACGATATTAACGAGCCTTGGCTAACGAGAGCCGTATTCATAACACAGATGTTCCTTCCGCCGTGCGATCTAGGTATAATGTGAACGTGCACTGCGCGTTCGTGCCATATCCGTTCACCTACGCTGGACGACCTGCTGCTATAACAGCTAAAACGGGAATACTTCAAGCTGGATTAATATAAAAAGCTTTAAAATCGTCGTTGCCTTTCTTAAAGCTGTATACCTAAGATTATTTGTTCTTGGCCATCGATGCACAGGTCTTCGGCCGTCTATAGGTCCCGCCCCTCGCCCGCCAGCACACCCAGGACCCGCCCCTCGCCCGCCAGCACACCCAGGTCCCGCCCCTCGCCCGCCAGCACACCCAGGTCCCGCCCCTCGCCCGCCAGCACACCCAGGTCCCGCCCCTCGCCCGCCAGCACACCCAGGACCCGCCCCTCGCCCGCCAGCACACCCAGGACCCGCCCCTCGACCGCCAGCACACCCAGGTCCCGCCCCTCGCCCGCCAGCACACACAGGTCCCGCCCCTCGCCCGCCAGCACACCCAGGTCCCGCCCCTCGCCCGCCAGCACACCCAGGTCCCGCCCCTCGCCCGCCAGCACACCCAGGACCCGCCCCTCGCCCGCCAGCACACCCAGGACCCGCCCCTCGCCCGCCAGCACACACAGGTCCCGCCCCTCGCCCGCCAGCACACACAGGTCCCGCCCCTCGCCTGCCAGCACACCCAGGACCCGCCCCTCGCCCGCCAGCACACCCAAGAACCGCCCCTCGCCCGCCAGCACACCCAGGACCCGCCCCTCGCCCGCCAGCACACCCAGGTCCCGCCCCTCGCCCGCCAGCACACCCAGGTCCCGCCCCTCGCCCGCCAGCACACCCAGGACCCGCCCCTCGCCCGCCAGCACACCCAGGACCCGCCCCTCGCCCGCCAGCACACCCAGGTCCCGCCCCTCGCCCGCCAGCACACCCAGGACCCGCCCCTCGCCCGCCAGCACACCCAGGTCCCGCCCCTCGCCCGCCAGCACACCCAGGACCCGCCCCTCGCCCGCCAGCACACCCAGGACCCGCCCCTCGCCCGCCAGCACACCCAGGTCCCGCCCCTCGCCCGCCAGCACACCCAGGACCCGCCCCTCGCCCGCCAGCACACCCAGGTCCCGCCCCTCGCCCGCCAGCACACCCAGGACCCGCCCCTCGCCCGCCAGCACACCCAGGACCCGCCCCTCGCCCGCCAGCACACCCAGGTCCCGCCCCTCGCCCGCCAGCACACCCAGGACCCGCCCCTCGCCCGCCAGCACACCCAGGTCCCGCCCCTCGCCCGCCAGCACACCCAGGACCCGCCCCTCGCCCGCCAGCACACCCAGGTCCCGCCCCTCGCCCGCCAGCACACCCAGGTCCCGCCCCTCGCCCGCCAGCACACCCAGGTCCCGCCCCTCGCCCGCCAGCACACCCAGGACCCGCCCCTCGCCCGCCAGCACACCCAGGACCCGCCCCTCGCCCGCCAGCACACCCAGGACCCGCCCCTCGCCCGCCAGCATATACTCTGCACGAGTTAAAAGCATCTGCACTGCTGCAATATTTATATTTCCAAGTTTGCCGAAATAAATGTGCTTGATTTCCTGTTTACCTTCCGTTCTTGCCTGCGTTCGTGCTTGCCTGCCTCCGTGCCAGCCTACTCCCGTGCCTGTCTTCGTCTTTGCCTGCCTGAATCTGTGCCTACTTGACTATGTGTGCTTGCCTGCTTTTACCATATATGTTTTATTGGGAGGTTGGTAAACTTTGGCCTATTCTCTGCTTGCAAGTATTCAGTGGCCGGCGGACCAGACCAACCCTGGCTGGGTCTAGGGCGAATGTACCCCCCGAGGTGTAGTTTGGGGGTAGTTAAGAAAATGAGGGTGATTGGAGTGAGAAGAATTACAAAGGGCACAGCGTGGCATCATAATACCACACTTTATAAGTTACAATGAACTGAACTATTACTCACCACACGCGCCCTCAGTATTGACCCGAGGTTCAATGGCACTTGATCTTACCTGCAAAAGAAGAAAGAAAGATTTAATAAATAAGCGAAGAGCCTATTAGCTTAAATATGAAAGGTGTTATTACCTGTATAGTATTCCATAAACTTTATTATATCAATATTAAACAAATGTTTCTTTACTAGTTCACTCCTAGGTTGTTCTTCATATATATATATATATATATATATATATATATATATATATATATATATATATATATATATATATATATATATATATATATATATATATATATGCAGAATAACCACATATGAAAAATAGAAAATGCTTAACGCGTTTTCGGCTAATTCGCCTTCATCAGAGCAAAGTAGAATGAATCATTCTACTTTGCTCTGATGAAGGCGAATTAGCCGAAAACGCGTTAAGCATTTTCTATTTTTCATATGTGGTTATTCTGCATACTTGGATCAGTGTTTTTGTGATCATTGTTGCATATATATATATATATATATATATATATATATATATATATATATATATATATATATATATATATATATATATATATATATATATATATATATATTTAATTACTGATAGTTCTTTTTGGCTCCTGTTAACTAAACCAATTTGTGTTGAATTCAAACATGTTCATTAACCTGCTGCAAAGTATTTGAAAACCCTGAGATTAGTAATGTATTAAGTATATATATATATATATATATATATATATATATATATATATATATATATATATATATATATATATATATATATATATATATATATATATATGAATGAAAACTCACACCCCAGAAGTGACTCGAACCCATACTCCCAGAAGCAACGCAACTGGTAACTACAGGGCGCCTTAATCCGCTTGACCATCACGGCCGTCAAAAGGAAGTGATAGCCGAGGCTATTTGAGCCACTTCCCCGACGGCAACTCGGATGGTAATCTTGGGCATAGCATTTCACCAAATCACCTCATTCTTTGGGGCACACGTGAGGAACACAAATGCGAAGTAGTTGCCGTCGGGGAAGTGGCTCAAATAGCCTCGGCTATCACTTCCTTTTGACGGCCGTGATGGTCAAGCGGATTAAGGCGCCCTGTAGTTACCAGTTGCGTTGCTTCTGGGAGTATGGGTTCGAGTCACTTCTGGGGTGTGAGTTTTCATTCGCATATAGTCCTGGGGACCATTCAGGCTTGTTCGCATTTGTGTTCCTCACGTGTGCCCCAAAGAATGAGGTGATTTGGTGAAATGCTATGCCCAAGATTACCATCCGAGTTGCCGTCGGGGAAGTGGCTCAAATAGCCTCGGCTATCACTTCCTTTTGACGGCCGTGATGGTCAAGCGGATTAAGGCGCCCTGTAGTTACCAGTTGCGTTGCTTCTGGGAGTATGGGTTCGAGTCACTTCTGGGGTGTGAGTTTTCATTCGCATATAGTCCTGGGGACCATTCAGGCTTGTTCGCATATATATATATATATATATATATATATATATATATATATATATATATATATATATATATATATATATATATATATATATATATATATATACTTAATACATTACTAATCTCAGGGTTTTCAAATACTTTGCAGCAGGTTAATGAACATGTTTGAATTCAACACAAATTGGTTTAGTTAACAGGAGCCAAAAAGAACTATCAGTAATTAAATCTTAGAATAAAGTTAGTACAAATTAGCAAATATAAACAAATAATTCCCATTTTGCTTACCATTTGACTCAAACTCCTTTCCAGTGGCAGCTTCCAGACTAATAATTTAATGTAAATTTGGAATGACGTTCTGCTAATATTGAAAGTATTTTTTCAGTAATAACTTGAGAGTGACACTTGAGCAGGTAACTTCACACTTGTACCAGCTAAGGCTGTGTTGTGACTCTCAGCTGAGTCTTGTACAAGGCGTAATGCAAGCCTTTTATATATTTATTAAACTGAGGAACTTAAAATATGTATTACTTTGAGCAGATACCTCTGTCTTATAGCTCTCCCATCACTAACCTCCACTCTCATCATCACTATCCCCTCACTCATCATCACTAGTTCCTCACTCATCATCAATAGCCATCATAGCTTCCACTCATCAACTCCTACACAAGTGTGTAGAATCCCTAGACATTACTTGGAGTTGAGATTGATTATATTTTGAGAAATGATTATATTTTATTTATAACTTTTCCCCGTATACATGTATAAATACTGCTGAGAATTAACTCCGGAAATTAAGTTGAGGAGTAAATCCCTCAACACGGGATTTATTCCCAGTAAATCCCAGTAAATCCCTAAGGAATACTTCCCGTAAGACTCCGAGTCACAGGATTTGTCTCGAGGTGTCAACATGACCTACCAATTACGCCGACTTCGCACGCGAAACACAAATCCCGTTTTACTCGTGTCGTAAAATTAGATTTCTGGGTGCCTCGTTTGCGAGTTTCACGCTAATTACCCAAATAAGAGCGTAGTTTCCCCGTGAACAATTCATTATAAATTGATAGAGCTTGACTCTAATTGCTGAAATTGCTGGTTAATCCTTAAAGTTGCATGTTGAGTTGTCAAGTGCTTGTCTGTGGTTCTTGAGTGTTTCTCTGTACACATTTTCACATTTTTACATAACACGTTCAATTTCAAATTTCAATCTCAATGGACAAATTTTCGTGTTTTCTGGAAATGAGCTCTAGTTCTTGGTCTCCGGTTCTTAATTACTGGTCGAGAGCTGTGATGAGTTATGAATCCCCCCCCCGCAAGGCTTTTATGATATTTGTATTGAAATGAGTGTAAGTAACTCATTTCCACTGCTATCACAGACAGTGAAGGACTGACACGCCCTTCACTCCTGCTGGAACAGTGATAGTGTTCAGACAGTGGATCAGAGCAGTGAACACTGCTCTGATCTCTCGCTAATTTGGGTGATAGTATGTATGTGTGTGTTTACTATTTGTATGTGCAGAATCGAGCTATTAGCTCTTGGACCCCGCCTTTCTAATCAATATATTTTTCCTCCATTATAGCTACTACATATATTTCTCTTTAACACACGCACACACACACACACATCTCCAGGAAGCAGCCCGTAGCAGCTGTCTAACTCCCAGGTACCTATTTACTGCATCAGGGGCACCAGGGTGAAAGAAACTGTCCATTTGTTTCTGCATCCCCCCGGGAATCAAACCCGGGCCATTAGACTACAACCCTCCCCAAGCGCTGTCCACTCAGCCACGAAGCCCCAATGCGAGGTGTGTGTGTATGTGTTTTCCAGACAATTTTCCTTTCATTCCTGCTATCCTCCCTCCCATTCCTGCTATCCTTGCTCCCATTCCTGCTATCCTCCCTCCCATTCCTGCTACCCCTCCCTCCCATTCCTGCTACCACTCCCTCCCATTCCTGCTATCCTCCCTCCCATTCCTGCTACCCATCCCTCCCATTCCTGCTACCACTCCCTCCAGAGCCCAATATGTTCCACAGGAAAGCAGAGGCAGCAGTGATTCCCAGCGTCCGTCAGCAGTATTCTACCTGGAGTAATTAATCCACTATGGAAGCCCTGGAGGGCGTCTCACCAGACGCCCAATTGTTTCGTTAAGAAAGCAAACCACGTGGCTCTCCTCCCGACACAACACTGAGCTCACGGGGCTCTCCTCCCGACACAACACTGAGCTCACGGGGCTCTCCTCCCGACACAACACTGAGCTCACGTGGCTCTCCTCCCGACACAACACTGAGCTCACGTTGCTCTCCTCCCGACACAACACTGAGCTTACGGGGCTCTCCTCCCGACACAACACTGAGCTCACGTGGCTCTCCTCCCGACACAACACTGAGCTCACGGAGCTCTCCTCCCGACACAACACTGAGCTCACGGGGCTCTCCTCCCGACACAACACTGAGCTCACGTGGCTCTCCTCCCGACACAACACTGAGCTCCCAAACACCAAATGTCTCAAAAAATGAACATCGGCAAACATCATGACTTGTATCCAGTGAATGTTTTAAAGAGTTTTAAAAAATAATATTTGTCACTGAACAAAAGCCAACCTAGAAAGGAATATTTTTTTCCTTTTTTTAGATAGAAAAAGACATTCGTTAAAGATTAGGACAGGTAAATGTCCTGAATGCTGCGAAACTCATCATCAAAACAAACGGCCGTTGGGAGTTACGACGGAAGTTGGGGGTTACGACGGAAGTTGGGGGTTACGACGGCCGTTGGGGTTACGACGGCCGTTGGGGGTTACGATGACTGTTGGGGTTACGACGGAAGTTGGGGGTTACGACGGCCGTTGGGGGTTACGACGACCGTTGGGGTTACGACGGAAGTTGGGGGTTACGACGGCCGTTGGGGTTACGACGGCCGTTGGTAGTTACGACGACCGTTGGGGGTTACGACGTCTAAGGTTCAAATTTTGGGTTTTTCAAACTCATTGTCCGGAATTTTGTAGTTTTGTGAACCTTACTCTGTTGAAATAGTGACTCTGTTGGTGTTGTGAGTCTGTTGGTGCTGTGACGTTATCTTGAGGTTATCTTGAGATGATTTAGGGGCTTTAGTGTCCCCGCGGCCCGGTCCTCGACCAGGCCTCCACCCCCAGGAAGCAGCCCGTGACAGCTGACTAACTCCAAGGTACCTATTTACTGCTAGGTAACAGGGGCATTCAGGGTGAAAGAAACTTTGCCCATTTGTTTCTGCCTCGTGCGGGAATCGAACCCGCGCCACAGAATTACGAGTCCTGCGCGCTATCCACCAGGCTACGAGGCCCAGGGTTGACTGTTGCAGCTGTCACACCGTTGGAACAGTGACTATTCTGAAGCAGTGATTCTAGACGTATTACAGTCACGTCCAGCTTGCACTGTAACTATGTCAAACTAACCGGAATTTATATATAAATTTAAATTCATAGATTAATTATATATAGCCGACATTATATAGATAGACATTATATATATAATATATACATTTTATCGGCGATTATATCAATCTGGTGAGTGTGGAAGCTGATAGGAGACCCCTCCTATCATGCGGCAATCTCCCCTCCCACGAGATAATCTTTCCCACATGGTAATCTCTTCTCCAACGCGGTAATCTTTTCTCCCGAGCGGTAATCTCCTCTCCCGAGCGGTAATCTCCTCTCCCGAGCGGTAATCTCCTCTCCCGAGCGGTAATCTCTTCTCCCGAGCGGTAATCTCCTCTCCCGAGCGGTAATCTCCCCTCCCGAGCGGTAATCTCCCCTCCCGAGCGGTAATCTCCCCTCCCGAGCGGTAATCTCCCCTCCCGAGCGGTAATCTCCTCTCCCGAGCGGTAATCTGACGACGAAGATTGCAATAAGCCGACAAGGGCAGCCTCTCGGCCCGCCTCATCGACTCAACAATGACGACAGCTGAATTCTGGCTTGACAAACTCACGATTGTCCGCTGGAGCGCGGGTCTGGGCCGTCTCCTACTTGGGGGCATTGATGTGAGAGAACACGGTCGGTGAGGGAGAAGAACGGAGAAAACCGGAGGTGAAAGGGAGAAGAACGGAGAAAACCGGAGGTGAAAGGGAGAAGAACGGAGAAAACCGGAGGTGAAAGGGAGAAGAACGGAGAAAACCGGAGGTGAAAGGGAGAAGAACGGAGAAAACCGGAGGTGAAAGGGAGAAGAACGGAGAAAACCGGAGGTGAAAGGGAGAAGAACGGAGAAAACCGGAGGTGAAAGGGAGAAGAACGGAGAAAACCGGAGGTGAAAAAGGAACTTAAAGCAGGGACGAAGAGGATGGGATGGGAGAGAGAGAGAGAGAGAGGGATGAAGGAGAGAATGGGAAAAGGAAAGAGGGAGAAGGAAGAGAAATTACTGGAGTGGAGAGATAAGTTTTTTTTTTTTCTTAAGAAACCTGGTGAACTTTCCTATCTCTTTGGTTGTTACCTAAGCTCTTCCTTCTCTCTTTCTCTTTCTCTCTCTCTCTCTCTCTCTCTCTCTCTCTCTCTCTCTCTCTCTCTCTCTCTCTCAACGTCCGTATCTCTTTGACTTTTCTTTCAACTCTCGTATCTCTATCTCCTCTTTCAAGCTACAGGTGGCTTGGAGACCCCCGAAAACACCTTTCTTCGGTAATTACAAACATACGAGAGGACTTCCTGAAAGTCAATACTGACGAAGGTGAGTTGCTCTATTGAGAACACCAAGTCTGAAGCATCACCGCAAGGCTCAACCTTACCATGAGATGGTTTCGTGGCTTAGCGTTCCCGCGGCCCGGTCTTCGGCCAGGCCTCTTCCAGGGTGTACGGGATAAATGATCAGTAGAAAGGTATATCATTATCTGCATCATATTTCGTCTCATCTAACGAACTTTCGGGAGAACCTTTCAAGAGTGTTATTACACTCTTCAGAGGATTCGTGATCCGAAGTTTGCAGAAAGTAATTTAGTGGAATAGTCTCAGAGAGAGAGAGAGAGAGAGAGAGAGAGAGAGAGAGAGAGAGAGAGGCGGGGGAAGCGTAGCTCCTCATCCTGGGGATATCCAAACACAAAACGCAGTTAAAGATATCGCAATCATTATCATGTATTTGTAAGTTAAAGACAGTGAGATAGCACGAGGAGAAAGCAAAACATCTTTTCATTCACTTGGGCACTAGGGGACTCGAACCGCCGATCCCACCGACGTGAGGCAAAAGCTCTACCACTGTACTATAGTGGAAGAGCGTCTAAATTATGCTAAACATTCGTGTAAAGGAGATTAGGGAGGTACCCGGCGTTGTCCGGGTCTCTCTCTCTCTCTCTCTCTCTCTCTCTCTCTCTCTCTCTCTCTCTCTCTCTCTCTCTTTTATATACAATATTTCACCTGTTCTATCTCTCTCCCTCTCTCTCTCTCTCTCTCTCTCTCTCTCTCTCTCTCTCTCTCTCTCTCTCTCTCTCTCTCTCTCTCTCTCTCTTATATACAATATTTCTCCTGTTCTCCCTCTCTCTGTTCCCTCTCATGCCTCGTATCCCTTTGCTCTGTTTCATCACATCTACTGTTGTCTATAAGTATCTTTCATAGTGTGATCATGACTCCTCTTGCTTACCTCCCTAAACTTTAACCGTATGAACTATCTTCGCCACACACAACCCACCACTCTCCCCCCCCCCCCTTCACCCCTCACTGCCCCTCCCCCTTCACCCCTCACTGCCCCTCCCCCCCTCTGTACATTCACACATATATAAATAAAAAGCTGACAGGTACCCAATACACCCCCCCCCCCCCCACCACCACCCCCCCCCCACCACCACCACACGCACGAAAGTGCAAAAATATCCCGCGTGACTCTATCGAAATCCATAAAAATTTCAAAGGAACTTTTAGGCTGGGAAAAAAATCTCTTGCGTCAAATTCTGCTCTCCGGAGGAAGCTCAGTTAATGAGGTAATCTTATAGGCTGTGACGGGAAGGAAAATGGGGAGTCAAGGGAGATGGAGAGATGGGAGAGGGTAGGAAAAAAAGGGAAGGGAGGACACGAATGAAGATGAGGGGAAGGGGAAAAAATGGTGGAGATATACGAAAGGGAGAGTAGTAAGGGAAAGATGGTACGAGAAATGGCAGAGAGTAAGAACAGAGACAACTTTTCAGGTAGAAAAAGAGAGAGAGAGAGAGAGAGAGAGAGAGAGAGAGAGAGAGAGAGAGAGAGAGAGAGAGAGAGAGAGAGAGAGAGAGAGAGAGAGAGAGAGAGAGAGAGAGGGGGGGGGGGAGAGAGGAGAGAGAGGGGGGGAGAGAGGAGAGAGAGAGAGAGAGAGAGAGAGAGAGAGAGAGAGAGAGAGAGAGAGAGAGAGAGAGAGAGAGAGAGAGAGAGAGAGAGAGAGAGAGAGAGAGAGAAAGCGAGTGATAGAGAGCGAGCTAGCTAGCTTTCGTTCCAACCTGCTCTAGAAACCGTGTCTGAAGCTAGCCTCACCTACACCAACTTCCACACCCATCCACATCCCCTCACACACACTTAAAAAGATACTTCCTTTCACCCATCTATCCCACCGAGTCCCTGAAGAATCCACCAACGACCTCCGCTCCGCTGTTATTCACCCAAGACTTCCAAAAGAGTCTTTACCAACTGCTTTCTCCAAAGGATCTCGTTTACCATCAACATGTCCGCTTCTAGTATCGTCCCAAAGTGGCTTAGAGTCGATCTCCCTCAATCTTTCCAGGAACTGGAGCCTCTCCGAGATCAATCTTGTATCATACCTCATGTATTGACTTCGCTCTCTGACCTTAGATGTCTCAGAGTCACCTTTCAGAGGTGCCTTATTTCAGCTAGGACCTCACGCGACAAGGGCAAAAAGGTTCAGAGGGCTCCAGTGTCTTGGCATCTTAATGCTTCTTGGGTATTTGCCAGTTTTGGGTTCGCCTCTTGTACGGCTCTTCAGATTCTTGGTAAAGTTTTGGGAGCTTACCTGAGTAATGCAACGTTGCAAGCACGTTCATGGTGTTGCAATGTGCATCAATAACTATCTGTTTACCCTGTCGTAGCTCAGTCGGTTAAGGAAGTGTCTGGGATGCTCCCGGACGCAGGTTCGAATCCTCGTCACGGCCCTTGTGGATTTGTTCATTTGATGCATCACGTTAGTGTGATCTCTGTGTGTGACTCTGTTTCTCCAGCTCATAATGGCGTCGTGCAATGAACAGACCTGAGTGGCAAGGTTGAACAGACCTGAGTGGTAAGGATGAACAGACCTGAGTGGTAAGGTTAGAACAGACCTGAGTGGTAAGGTTGAACAGACCTGAGTGGTAAGGTTGAACAGACCTGAGTGGTAAGGTTGAACAGACCTGAGTGGTAAGGTTTGAACAGACCTGAGTTGTAAGGTTGAACAAACCTGAGTGGTAAGGTTTGAACAGACCTGAGTGGCAAGTTTGAACAGACCTCAGTGGTAAGGTTGAACAGACCTGAGTGGTAAGGATGAACAGACCTGAGTGGTAAGGATGAACAGGCCTCAGTGGTAAGGTTGAACAGACCTGAGTGGTAAGGTTGAACGGACCTGAGTGGTAAGGTTGAACGAACCTGAGTGGTAAGGTTGAACAGACCTGAGTGGTAAGGTTGAACAGACCTGAGTGGTAAGGTTGAACAGACCTGAGTGGTAAAGGCTGAACAGACCTGAGTGGTAAGGTTTGAACAGACCTGAGTGTTAAGGTTGAACAGACCTGAGTGGTAAGGTTGAACAGACCTGAGTGGTAAGGTTGAACGGACCTGAGTGGTAAGGTTCAACAGACCTGAGTGGTAAGGTTCAACAGACCTGAGTGGTAAGGCTGAACAGACCTGAGTGGTAAGGTTCAACAGACCTGAGTGGTAAGGTTCAACAGACCTGAGTGGTAAGGTTCAACAGACCTGAGTGGTAAGGTTGAACAGACCTGAGTGGTAAAGGCTGAACAGACCTGAGTGGTAAGGTTTGAACAGACCTGAGTGTTAAGGTTGAACAGACCTGAGTGGTAAGGTTGAACAGACCTGAGTGGTAAGGTTGAACGGACCTGAGTGGTAAGGTTCAACAGACCTGAGTGGTAAGGTTCAACAGACCTGAGTGGTAAGGCTGAACAGACCTGAGTGGTAAGGTTCAACAGACCTGAGTGGTAAGGTTCAACAGACCTGAGTGGTAAGGTTCAACAGACCTGAGTGGTAAGGTTCAACAGACCTGAGTGGTAAGGTTGAGCGGACCTGAGTGGTAAGGTTCAACAGACCTGAGTGGTAAGGTTCAACAGACCTGAGTGGTAAGGTTGAACAGACCTGAGTGGTAAGGTTGAACAGACCTGAGTGGTAAGGTTCAACAGACCTGAGTGGTAAGGTTGAGCGGACCTGAGTGGTAAGGTTCAACAGACCTGAGTGGTAAGGTTCAACAGACCTGAGTGGTAAGGTTGAACAGACCTGAGTGGTAAGGTTGAACAGACCTGAGTGGTAAGGTTCAACAGACCTGAGTGGTAAGGTTCAACAGACCTGAGTGGTAAGGTTCAACAGACCTGAGTGGTAAGGTTCAACAGACCTGAGTGGTAAGGTTCAACAGACCTGAGTGGTAAGGTTCAACAGACCTGAGTGGTAAGGTTCAACAGACCTGAGTGGTAAGGTTCAACAGACCTGAGTGGTAAGGTTCAACAGACCTGAGTGGTAAGGTTCAACAGACCTGAGTGGTAAGGTTCAACAGACCTGAGTGGTAAGATTCAACAGACCTGAGTGGTAAGGTTCAACAGACCTGAGTGGTAAGGTTCAACAGACCTGAGTGGCAAGGTTCAACAGACCTGAGTGGTAAGGTTCAACAGACCTGAGTGGTAAGGTTCAACAGACCTGAGTGGTAAGGTTCAACAGACCTGAGTGGCAAGGTTCAACAGACCTGAGTGGTAAGGTTCAACAGACCTGAGTGGTAAGGTTCAACATACCTGAGTGGTAAGGTTCAACAGACCTGAGTGGTAAGGTTCAACAGACCTGAGTGGTAAGGTTCAACAGACCTGAGTGGTAAGGTTCAACAGACCTGAGTGGTAAGGTTCAACAGACCTGAGTGGTAAGGTTCAACAGACCTGAGTGGTAAGGTTCAACAGACCTGAGTGGTAAGGTTCAACAGACCTGAGTGGTAAGGTTCAACAGACCTGAGTGGCAAGGTTCAACAGACCTGAGTGGTAAGGTTCAACAGACCTGAGTGGTAAGGTTCAACAGACCTGAGTGGTAAGGTTCAACAGACCTGAGTGGTAAGGTTCAACAGACCTGAGTGGTAAGGTTCAACAGACCTGAGTGGTAAGGTTCAACAGACCTGAGTGGTAAGGTTCAACAGACCTGAGTGGTAAGGTTCAACAGACCTGAGTGGTAAGGTTCAACAGACCTGAGTGGCAAGGTTCAACAGACCTGAGTGGTAAGGTTCAACAGACCTGAGTGGTAAGGTTCAACAGACCTGAGTGGTAAGGTTCAACAGACCTGAGTGGTAAGGTTCAACAGACCTGAGTGGTAAGTGGTTTTTGTCTTGTTACAAAAACAAAACAAAAACATCCTCAGGGCAGACCAGATATCGTGTCCTTAGTCGTTATCGTCAGGATCGCCAGCCATTTGTCCCCCTCCCCCCCCACTCCCCCCACCTCTGGCTATCGTGGTGTACCGAGGGAGTCTCGCCTCCTGCAAAACCCCGCACGCAATCCAAGCGCCACTCGCCGCAAGATAGCAAGATAACACGTACAGCGTCGATTATAACGTTGGAACGTTATCTTTTTTTTTTTGACGAGGCGTCTCAACTACAGCGTCTCATTTTGTATTTTGTGCCCCCCTCCCCCTTCCCCAACGCACACATTACAAATTACTACGAAAAGTAGCGGCTCACAAATATCCCCGTTTTCTATATATATCGGTAGGTTAGGTTAGGTTAGGTTAGGGTAGGTGGCTTGGGTTCGCGCGTTTCGGTGTTAGGTTAGCACATGCGTTCTCTTACGTTCTCTACCTACTGTGTTACGGTTCATGGCGTTCATCTATGTCAATCTTTACTCTCTCTCTCTCTCTCTCTCTCTCTCTCTCTCTCTCTCTCTCTCTCTCTCTCTCTCTCTCTCTCGTACGTGAAACTTTTTTCTCAAAAGAATATAAAGGAAAAGACACCAAAATTCTTAATGGCCTCCAAACTTCCCTCCACTGTATAATTTGGTACAATATATGGGTGACAATCTAATTTGAGTGCCATTTTTGGTGAGCACTGCTCCTCTAAATACTTTAATTAGAGGAATCATCACAGTTTCTTAGAGAGAGAGAGAGAGAGAGAGAGAGAGAGAGAGAGAGAGAGAGAGAGAGAGAGAGAGAGAGAGAGAGAGAGAGAGAGAGAGAGAGAGAGAGAGACTTAATATTTTAAATGGAACTGAGAGTATAAAGATAAATAATGTTTACATCTAGGAAGAACAGAACGAGGTAGCATAGATGGACACAGAAGAGATAACAGAAATAACATCTGTGCTAATCTGGTCAAAAAATGTGTTGTGATTTAGTCAAAAAGAAGTCGCAGAAGGTAACATAATTGACGACTTTTTAAAGTAAATATGATACAAAATGAAACGTAGTTAGAGTCACTGCATGAACCTAACAAATGTTAGAAAGGCGAGTCCAGGAGCTGAGGCTTGACCCTGCAAGCACACATCAACACACACACACACCCATTCCACACATGATAAAATAAATAACTTGCCATTACTCCGATCACATGACTGTCTGTCGTGAAGTGTCTGTCGTGAAGTGTCTTGTAAAGTGTCTGTCGTGAAGTGTCTTGTAAAGTGTCTTGTAAAGTGTCTGTCGTGAAGTAGGGCCTCACAACTTCTTGCTCCTCATTACTCAAGGCGAAGAAACTTGTGGCAAAGAACGCATCGAAGCACATTATAAAGAATCATCTTGCAATGGAAAGTGCCAATTGCCACGCCATGGCTGCCGCAGACTAGCCAGGGTACGACCCGTCACGGGTAGTGCTAA
>NC_091183.1:42909659-42992159 GCF_040958095.1 Procambarus clarkii | reverse complement strand
TAATGGGGAGAATATTTCCTAACAGCTCCTTTGTTCAAGCGGAAATCGTCCGTGGGTCCCCTGGAGACGTCGCCAATAGCTAGTAAAGGGAAATTAATATAATGGCTGAACAGCGGCATTTCGCTGTTGTTTGGTCGTGTCTACGACCTTGTGTATGATGACTGTCAGTAGTCGTAGTGGTCGTGAAGTGCTAATGGTCGTTGTAACAATAGTAGGCATCTATCAGTCTCAGGAGACTATGGTGTGCTCTGGTTGTCGGTCTGGAGTGGCCTCTCCAGGGCAGCATAGCCAGCGTAGGTTGATATGGAAGAGAAGCTGTTACCCATGCAGCAGGTCCCTCTCCCCCCTCTCTCCACAGCGCCGAAAGTCTACAAAACTCTCATCTAAAAAGATATCATTCCTTATTAAGGCTACTCAATAGCTCGGTCTAGAGAGCTTCGGCTTCACACACTTGGGAGTCCACGGTTCGAGTCTCCTAGTGCCCAGGTGAACGGAATACTCTCATCACCTCATCATTATAGTCTACAAGATATATGGTCATTATCTAAAGCTGTTGGGCAACACCAGGATGGAACCTGTAAATGGAGTTACCTGCCTCACCTGTTTTTCAACGAGACTCATTAATTAGTTTTGGGTACGTTCATTCTATTTTTCACGCATATTTTTACATTTGTTATTCATGACTTTATTGTCTCTACCCCCTTTCCCCTTCCTTCTTCCTATTCGTTTGATTATTTCCCCCTTCCCTCTCTCTCTCTCTCTCTCTCTCTCTCTCTCTCTCTCTCTCTCTCTCTCTCTGTCGCTCTATCTCACTGTCTCTTCTCTATTTTCTATTTTATTCTATTTGTTTCTACCGTCGTTCTGTAGCTCTAGGTGAGCGGGTGTAGGCTACACAGCTACACTCTCTGTCGCGGTGCACACCACTAGACTACACCTCTGTCGCGGTGCAGACCACCAGACTACAGCTCTGTCGGGATACTTTTGACTTCACGCATAAAAATCCCCAAAGAAAGTTTCGGGACGGCAGTTGCTAAAGAGTCGAGCATTAATAGATTACTGACGTAGTGGGGTAAGGAGACGGGGGAAAAGAGGAGACGGAAGGGGGGAAGAGGAGACAGGAGGGGGAAAGAGGAGACGGGAGGGGGGAAAGAGGAGACGGGAGGGGGGAAAGAGGAGACGGGAGGGGGGAAAGAGGAGACGGGAGGGGGAAAGAGGAGACAGGAAAGGTATAAGAAGACCTCATATATAACTATATCTGACGTTTCATGGCACTTCATGACACATATAGTGGTGACACCTGGGTTTTATCCACAGATGGAAACTAACGTTTATCTTGTGTCTGGCACCTTATGGCACTAACTATGTGGCACCTTCTGACACTGGCTATGTGGCACCTTCTGACACTGGCTATGTGGCACCTTCTGACACTGGCTATGTGGCACCTTCTGACACTGGCTATGTGGCACCTTCTGACACTGGCTATGTGGCACCTTCTGACACTGGCTATGTGGCACCTGGCACTAACCCGGGCCTACAGGTCATCGTGTGACACTGTGCCACTACCTTCCATCCCCTGGAGTTCTGTGAAAGTTCTCTTGATGTGCCACAACGTACAAAAGAAGTGCCACGAAAACGCGCACAAACCCAAGCCACCCACCAAACCTAACAATCCTAAGCATAGAAAACGGATATTTGAGCAGCTGTTTTTTTCACAGGGACAGCTTACTGAATTCACTGGGGCCACAGCGTACGAAATGAGACGCATTAGTAGCCAGGACATGTTAAAGCTTCCCCCCCCCTAGGGGGGGGGGTTGAGGACCCCTTTCCTACCCCCCCCCTAGTCTTTGGGGGCCCATTGCCCCCTTGGGCCCCCGTTAATATATCCAGGCCAAATGACACGCTTTTAAGGTTCAAACTCATAAGGTCTAAAGTTATATGTCCCAGTATGCTTTTAAGGCACTATACAGGTGGCGCCCGTCAGGGTAATGCTGAGTGGGGGGGGGGCGATGACTTAGGTTATCTTGAGGTTATCTTGAGATGATTTCGGGGCTTTTAGTGTCCCCGCGGCCCGGTCCTCGACAGGGCCTCCACCCCTCAGGAAGCAGCTCGTGACAGCTGACTAACTCCCAGGTACCTATTTACTGCTATTGGTAACAGGGGGCATCAGGGTGGAAAAGAAACTCTGCCCATTGTTTCTCGCCGGCCCCCGGGATTGAGCCCGGGACCACATGATCACGCGTCCAGTGTTCTGTCCGCTCAGCCACCGGCTGCCTGTAGTAGGCATACACTGCTGGAACACCCTGAACGACACTGAATAACTGTGGAACTATCAGGGGGAAACCGCAAAGCCATTACGACTATATAGCACTTGGAAGGGGGTCAGGATAAGGATTTGGGATGGGACGGGTTATGGGGGGGGAGGAATGGTGCCCAACCGCTTGGACGGTCGGGGATAGAACGCCGGCCTGCATGAAGCGAGACCGTCGCTCTACCGTCCAGTCCAAGTGGTTGGACTAACTGTGAACGATACTAAGCAATACTGAGAATGGCTGTGATGATTAATATATTCATCGCTGCCGACCATTGAAATGTCCTGATGATGATTTAATATTCTTCATTACGAGGAGAAAGATGCACAGGTTTCGACAATGATGATGATGCATCCTGGCCGCTGAGGTCACGGTAGACTAGACAACTTTCCTCTGACGACGCGGGTGTACGGTAAACTGCGGTGGTTAACGTCTAACACATAATAAAGATAAACAGATTTATCATTAGGAGACCTGGGCGATAACCGGGCCGCGGTAATGCTAAGACCCGAAACCAACTCAAGGTAAACCAAACAAACTCTAAGGCAGGATCTAAGAACTGTCTTGCTGTTTCTTGTTTGTAAACCAAATCGCTTCACAACTATTGATATATGTGAATTAAATCTTCATTTTTCTCTAATTTAACCTAATCTATGCACTAATTTTTTTACGTGGCGCAAACTATAGGCAAAACCATTAATTGAGACCTTTACAAATGTATTAATTTGAATTATAATAATTAAAATATAGCACTTGGATAGGAGGGGGGGGGGGAGAATGCTGCCCAACAATTTCGACTATCGGGAATCGAACGCAGACCTGCAAGAAGCGTGTCTCTATACCAACCAGTCCAAGCAGTTGGGTGGAAGGTTAGGATAAACCATCATGGTTTAACGTGCGGTGAGATGTGATTACACATACATACATACATACACACACACACACACACACACACACACACACACACACACACACACACACACACACACACACACACACATACATTACCTGTACAAGCTGCAGGAATGGTCGAACAAATGGCTGTTAGAGTTTAATCCAAGCAAATGTAATGTAATGAAGATAGGGGTAGGAAGCAGGAGACCAGATACAAGGTATCACTTGGGAGATGAAATACTTCAAGAGTCCGAGAGAGAGAAAGACCTGGGGGTTGATATCACGCCAGACCTGTCCCCTGAAGCTCATATCAAGAGGATAACAGCAGCAGCATATGCCAGGTTGGCTAACATAAGAACGGCCTTTAGAAACTTGTGTAAGGAATCTTTCAGAACATTATATACCACATATGTCAGACCAATCCTGGAGTATGCGGCACCAGCATGGAGTCCATATCTAGTCAAGCATAAGACTAAAATGTAAAAGGTTCAAAGGTTTGTCACCAGACTAGTACCCGAGCTGAGAGGTATGGAGAGACTACGGGAATTAAACCTCACTTCGTTGGAAGACAGAAGAGTTAGGGGGGACATCATCACCACATTCAAGATCCTCAAGGGAATCGACAGGGTTGATAAAGACAGGCTGTTTAACACAAGGGGCACACGCACTAGGGGACACAGGTGGAAACTGAGTGCCCAAATGAGCCACAGAGATATTAGAAAGAACTTTTTTAGTGTCAGAGTGGTTGACAAATGGAATGCATTAGGAAGTGATGTGGTGGAGGCTGACTCCATACACAGTTTCAAGTGTAGATATGATAGAGCCCAATAGGCTCAGGAACCTGTACACCTGTTGATTGACAGTTGAGAGGCGGGACCAAAGAGCCAGAGCTCAACCCCCGCAAGCACAACTAGGTGAGTACAACTAGGTGAGTACACACACACACACACACACACACACACACACGCGCGCGCAGTTGTGTGGTGCCCATATCTTAAGAAGCACATCAACAAACTGGAAAAGGTGCAAAGACATGCTACTAAGTTGCTCCCAGAACTGAAGGGCAAGAGCTACGAGGAGAGGTTAGAGGCATTAAATATGCCAAAATCAGAAGACAGAAGAAAAAGAGGTGATATGATCACTAAGTACAAAATAGTAACAGGAATTGATAACATTGATAGGGAAGATTTCCTGAGACCCGGAACTTCAAGAACAAGAGGTCATAGATTGAAACTAGCTAAACACAGATGCCGAAGAAATATAAGAAAATTTACTCTCGCAGAGTGGTAGACGGTTGGAACAAGTTAGGTGAGAAGGTGGTGGAGGCCAAAACCGTCAGTAGTTTCAAAGCGTTATATGACAAAGAGTGCTGGGAAGACGGGACACCACGAGCGTGGCTCTCCTACATTAACTACACTTAGGTAATTACACACACACACACACACACACACACACACACACACACACAGGGGCCTCGTAGCCTGGTGGATAGCGCGCAGGACTCGTAATTCTGTGGCGCGGGTTCGATTCCCGCACGAGGTAGAAACAAATGGGCAAAGTTTCTTTCACCCTGAATGCCCCTGTTACCTAGCAGTAAATAGGTACCTGGGAGTTAGTCAGCTGTCACGGGCTGCTTCCTGGGGTGTGTGTGTGTGTGTGGTGTGAAAAAAAAGTAGTTAGTGTAGTTAGTAAACAGTTGATTGACAGTTGAGAGGCGGGCCGAAAGAGCAAAGCTCAACCCCCGCAAACACAACTAAGTGAATACACACACACACACACACACACACACACACACACACACACACACACACACACACACACACACACACACATACACACACACACACACACATACACACACACACACACACAACTAAAACCAACGTAATATATCGACAATCCTGGGGGTATATCAGAGATATGCTAGCACCGGACTTTGGTATTAGGGCGACTACCTTTAGGGGGGGGGGGGGTATGAAACTTTAATTATACCCACTCAAACGAAAACCTTTATAAGACATATTCGTCTTTTCCTGTCTCATGTGTTCCTTGTTCCTTCCATGATCATCTTCTCTTATCTCTTGTGTTCCTTGTTCCTTCCATGATCATCTTCTCTTATCTCTTGTGTTTCTTGACGAAACAAGTGTATCTCGCGACATCAGTCCTGGTGGAGCAGTGGTAATACTCTGCTCCACAATTCCTCCAGTGAATTCAGTCTGGGTTTCGAACCCTGAACGAGGGGGGAGGGGATGGTGGATAAGATACAGTCTGACTGTTAGTCCCCCTATTCACCCAGCAGTAATTGGGAACATGGTTGTAAACTGATCTTGACGGGTCGTATGCCAGGGGTAATTAATATAAGATTTCTAATTGAAATTTTCAATCAGTGTTACCGAAAATTTGCTAATTAGTGAAAACGGCGATTTGTCATACTAGCTGCTTCCCTACCCAAGCCCGCAGCCTTCCTACCCAAGCCCCCCCAGCCTCCCTACCCAAGCCCCCAGCCTCCCTACCCAAGCCCCCAGCCTCCCTACCCAAGCCCCCCCAGCCTCCCTACCCAAGCCCCCCCAGCCTTCCTACCCAAGCCCCCCCAGCCTCCCTACCCAAGCCCCCAGCCTTCCTACCCAAGCCCCCCCAGCCTCCCTACCCAAGCCCCCAGCCTCCCTACCCAAGCCCCCAGCCTCCCTACCCAAGCCCCCCAAGCCTCCCTACCCAAGCCCCCCCAGCCTCCCTACCCAAGCCCCCCGCAGCCTCCCTACCCACGCCCCAAACTATACAGTCAGCGCCTCCCTCAGACGAACATGGAGCAACAGGGAGTAACACGGAGCAACAGGGAGCAACAGGGAGCAACAGGGAGCAACAAGCAGTTCACCAGCGTCACTTGTGAACAAAGTTTGGTCGTAAGCGCTGACAGATACGACACTGCAAAGGTGCTTATTGTTAAGTGATGTCAGCCGATGACCCCTTTGCTGCTGCTGCTGCTCTCACGTCGATCGAGCTGGCTCGCATCTGGCCAGAGAACTGGGCCCAAACTCAGCAAGTAACGTGGCTTGTATCACAGCACGTAGCTGTAACGGAACACCAGCTAGGCCAAAGCACGTAGCTGTAACGGAACGCACGATATTTGTACGGAACGTACCGGTACTTGTGCCCAAGTGAAGGATGAGGAGCGCTCGGAGGATTATACGGAACAGTTAACTCGGAGTGAAATCCAATATTCTGTAACTGGTCTGAACTATGAGACAGGAACGGAATATTTATGAGAAAATCATTGGAGCTAGTTGTCCTGATTGACTATATTCTGGCCGTGTATCCACCTGCAAGGTCGAGCGTCGCCTCCCAAGCCCCGCCTTTCGAGCAATTAGTAGATAAATGCAATGACTTTATCTGCCCTTTTTTTCTGTCATTTGAAACAATGAGTCGAGTTAAGTTACTAGGATTTCTCTGGCGATGGTTTGGTTGTGGGAAGAGATTATATGTTCCTTAATGGAGCCCTGTTGCTTATGCAAGCATAAGCAACAGGGCTCCATTAAGGAACATATAATCTCTTCCCACAACCAAACCATCGCCAGAGAAATCCTAGTAAACAACACAGAAATCATCGATAGATACAGCGATAGCAGGCGGCTTGACGTCTGCGAGGCTCTACACATCAAGAAGTCAACACCAGCAATCAACAGCCAATTAATGCACAACTATATTCTACCCACCTCAAGACTCCGCTCCAATATAGAAGCATCAAGAAATATGGACCAATAGGCTTTCTACAAATCACTTCCATTCAATACCCATTGTTTCGTGTTCTGTCTTGTGTTTAGGAATTTAATACCCTATTAATACCACCTCACCCCATCCACCTCACTCAAATGTAGATATAAACATATCGAAGATGTGTAAGTTCTATTCAGTTGTGTATGTGTAAGCTAAAGTCTTTGAAAATGTAATAAGTTTTACGAAACGCGCTCAAGTGTCGCGTCAGACTAGAAATAAAAATGAACTTTGGAGAATTGATTTTTGAATTACCACCAACAGTGAAAAGAAACGTACGAAAGATCGAGAAAATTCGTGTTAGAATTATTAATCTTACTTTTTCGGTCATATTTAATAATATATATATATATATATATATATATATATATATATATATATATATATATATATATATATATATATATATATATATAATTAGGGATAAAAACGTGAAATTGACAAGTGTCTGACATATATATTGCTGAAGCATAAACACGTAAATTCCCCTAGATCACGCTGGCCGCCGCCTGATTTCCCCAAATACCCCCGTCTGGCGGGGGATTTTCCCCCGAGGTGAAGGCCACAGCTTAAGCTAAGGGGGTCAGGAGGGAGGACTTAGGGGAGGGGTCAAGGTTATGGGGAGGAGGGAAGGGAAGGGATAGGCAGATGAGGTAAAGGGATGGGTGGGAAGGGAGATAAATAAATGGATAATGAGTGGTATGAAGTAGAGGGATAGAGGTGGATATGGGGAAGCTGTGAGTGGAATCGAGCCAGTGATTGGCTAGGAAAAGATCTCTGGCCCCATAATACTACAACCTGTCCTCCTGCAACCTGTCCTCCTACAGCCTGTCCTCCTGCAACCTGTCCTCCTGCAACCTGTCCTCCTGCAACCTGTCCTGCAACCTATCCTCCTGCAGCCTGTCCTCCTGCAACCTGTCCTAATGCAGCCTGTCCTCCTGCAACCTGTCCTCCTGCAACCTGTCCTCCTACAGACTGTCCTCCTGCAACCTGTCCTCCTGCAACCTGTCCTCCTACAATCTGTCCTCCTGCAGCCTGTCCTCCTGCAGCCTGTCCTCCTACAACCTGTCCTCCTACAACCTGTCCTCCTACAACCTGTCCTCCTACAACCTGTCCTCCTGCAACCTGTCCTCCTACAACCTGTCCTCCTGCAACCTGTCCTCCTACAACCTGTCCTCCTACAACCTGTCCTCCTACAACCTGTCCTCCTACAACCTGTCCTCCTGCAACCTGTCCTCGTGCAACCTGTCCTCCTGCAACCTGTCCTCCTACAACCTGTCCTCCTACAACCTGTCCTCCTACAACCTGTCCTCCTACAACCTGTCCTCGTGCAATCTGTCCTCCTGCAACCTGTCCTCCTGCAACCTGTCCTCCTGCAACCTGTCTTCCTGCAACCTGTCCTCCTACAACCTGTCCTCCTGCAACCTGTCTTCCTGCAACCTGTCCTCCTACAACCTGTCCTCCTACAACCTGTCCTCCTGCAACCTGTCCTCCTGCAACCTGTCCTCCTGCAACCTGTCCTCCTCCTACAAACTGTCCTCCTACAACCTGTCCTCCTGCAATCTGTCCTCCTGCAGCCTGTCCTCCTGCAGCCTGTCCTCCTGCAGCCTGTCCTCCTACAACCTGTCCTCCTACAACCTGTCCTCCTACAACCTGTCCTCCTACAACCTGTCCTCCTACAACCTGTCCTACAACCTGTCCTCCTGCAACCTGTCCTCCTACAACCTGTCCTCCTACAACCTGTCCTCCTACAACCTGTCCTCCTACAACCTGTCCTCCTACAACCTGTCCTCCTACAACCTGTCCTCCTACAACCTGTCCTCCTGCAACCTGTCCTCCTACAACCTGTCCTCCTACAACCTGTCCTCCTACAACCTGTCCTCCTACTACCTGTCCTCCTACAACCTGTCCTCCTACAACCTGTCCTCCTACAACCTGTCCTCCTACAACCTGTCCTCGTGCAACCTGTCCTCCTGCAACCTGTCCTCCTACAACCTGTCCTCCTACAACCTGTCCTCCTACAACCTGTCCTCGTGCAACCTGTCCTCCTGCAACCTGTCCTCCTACAACCTGTCCTCCTACAACCTGTCCTCCTGCAACCTGTCCTCCTACAACCTGTCCTCCTACAACCTGTCCTCCTACAACCTGTCCTCCTACAACCTGTCCTCCTATAACCTGTCCTCCTACAACCTGTCCTCCTACAACCTGTCCTCCTACAACCTGTCCTCGTGCAACCTGTCCTCCTGCAACCTGTCCTCCTACAACCTGTCCTCCTACAACCTGTCCTCGTGCAACCTGTCCTCCTGCAACCTGTCCTCCTACAACCTGTCCTCCTACAACCTGTCCTCGTGCAACCTGCCCTCCTGCAACCTGTCAGCCTCCTGCAACCTGTCAGCCTCCTGAAACCAGTCAGCCTCCTGCAACCTGTCCTCCTACAACCTGTCCTCCTACAACCTGTCAACCTCCTACTACCTGTCCTCCTACAACCTGTCCTCCTACAAAGAACGTCGCTTTTCACTCGTATGCATTACATAAGGCCAAAAAATTGTCGTACTAGAAAACAGAAGCGGCTGGCGAAAGTGACAGTACTGTCCCGTTTTCTGTTTTAGGTCCTCTGATAGGTTAGGAGAGACTACTTTAAATTGACCGTTTTCTGGACGCTGGGGAAGCCTTAGGCGGACGGGGCTGGACAATGAGGATCAAACTGATGCTCTACATATGCAATTGGATTATTCACAATCTCATTTTGACCCCCAACACATATGTGGCTTAACACTTATGTGACACAGCACTGTGACACAGTACTGTGATAGAGCACTGTGATAGAGCACTGTGATAGAGCACTGTGATAGAGCACTGTGACACAGTACTGTGATAGAGCAATGATAAACGGCACTAACCAATATGATGAAGGCAATGTGTCATTCGTACTGAACGGTACGATTATGTGCAGTACGAATATGTTCAATATGAACAGTACGTTACCAGCTACCAACGTTCATAAACGTTCAACTGTGAACAAAATGTTCCTGTCATGTAAGAAATTAATTCTTAATTATTCTTTAAACCAGCAATAAGAGATTACAGGTAAATCCATTTATGATTGTATAATTACTTTTGAAGAGTAATATAATTGAGTAGTTTAATGATTAAAGTTGTCTCGCTTCATGCAGGTCGGCGTTCAATCCCCGACCGTCCACAAGTGGTTTGGCACCATTCCTTCTCCCCACCCCTTGTCCCATCCCAGATCTTTATCCTGATCCCTTTCCAGTGCTATATAAGTCGCAATGTCTCGGCACTTTCCCACGGGAGACATCTCCCGTCACGCAGGGTGCAGCCGCACCTCCACAGATCTCCAGTATCATCAATTGATACTGGTAATGGCTCAAAAGGGCCACTACTTACGGGCTATTCATGCCCGTGCCACCTTTTGGGTGGCTTAATCTTCATCAATCAGCGCTTTCCCCTGATAATTACTTCCTTCATCCCATTGGGGCGAGCGTCCCCATCTCCCCATGAGCAGTAGCTTAGTCTAGGCCATTACATGGGGGGGGGGGTTCCAGGACCCCACCCCCCCATTTAAAGGAGAAAACCCCTTTAGATTTTAATGCTTGAAACCTACAGTGTTTTTTGGCAAAAAATAATACAAGTCTAACGTATTCTAATCAACAACATAACCTCAATTATTAACACAACACGTTTCTAAACACGAAAAAAAACGTTCTAAAAAGAAAAAAACGTTTCTAAAAAGGAAAAACGTTTCTAAAAGAGAAAAACTTTTCTAAAAAGGAAAAAAACGTTTCTAAAAACTAAAAAAAAACTTTTCTAAAAAGGAAAAAAACGTTTCTAAAAACGAAAAAAACGTTTCTAAAACAAAAAAAACTTTCTAAAAACGAAAAAAACGTTTTCTAGAGTAAAAACGTTTTAAAATATACAGGATCAAAATAAAAAAATATAAAAAAAGCCAAGAATTATCAAATAAGAACACAAAACGCAATAAAGAAGAAAAAAACACAAGCTGGATTGAACATCTTTAAGAACACGACGATACGCGGGGGCGGAAGAATCTCCCTGAAGTGCATAGCATCACTACCGGGGAGAAAAGTATCAATTCTGAGAGAGAGCAAAAAGAAAGCTCCCCCGACCACAGCATCCACCTGGGACATAAAAGTCAAGAAAGGTTGCGAGGGAAAGCACTTTCTGAGCCGCTCTCTCTCTCTCTCTCTCTTTCTCTCACTCTCTCCCGTTCTTTATTATGCTTTTTATTTTATTCCTATTAACACCCTATTAATAATTCCTATTAACATTAGGGAGCTGGTCGGCTGAGCGGACAGCACGCTGGACTTGTGATCCTGTGGCCCTGGGTTCGATCCCAGGCGACAGCGAGAAACAATGGGCAGAGTTTCTTTCACCCTATGCCCCTGTTACCTAGCAGTAAAATAGGTACATGGGTGTTAGTCAGCTGTCACGGGCTGCTTCCTGGGGGTGGAGGCCTGGTCGAGGACCGGGCCGCGGGGACACTAAAAAACCCCGAAATCATCTCAAGATAACCTCAAGATAACCCCTTCCTCGCACACTACACACCTCCCGTTGATGTAACCGGAGGCTCTTGCTCCGTTCCTTTCACTATAAAACGCACAAATACACACACACACACACACACACACACACACACACACACACACACACACACACACACACACACACACACACACACACACAAGGCTGTGTGGAAATGCACAGGAAAGGCTGTGCATGAGGAAAGACTATGAGGAAAGGCTGCGGGAAATGCACCTCACGACACTGGAAGACAGAAGAGTAAGGGGGGACATGATCACAACCTACAAAATCCTCAGGGGAATCGACCGGGTAAACAAGGATGAACTATTCAACACTGGTGGGACGCGAACAAGGGGACACAGGTGGAAGCTGAGTACCCAAATGAGCCACAGAGACGTTAGAAAGAACTTTTTCAGTGTCAGAGTAGTTAGTAAATGGAATGCATTAGGAAGTGATGTGGTGGAGGCTGACTCCATACACAGTTTCAAATGTAGATATGATAGAGCCCAATAGGCTCAGGAATCTGTACACCAGTTGATTGACGGTTGAGAGGCGGGACCAAAGAGCCAGAGCTCAACCCCCGCAAGCACAATTAGGTGAGTACAATTAGGTGAGTACACACACACACACACACACACACACACACACACTTAAAATCCATTACGCACAGCCATGTCTGTCATTACGACTATGTAGCACTGGGAATCGGGGATTGAACGCCGACCTGCATGAAGCGAGACCGTCGCTCTACCGTCCACCCCCAAGTGGTTGGACACCCCCCCCCCCCAACCAGGAGGCACACAGGACCAATCAGAACACGAAGGCACACAGGGAAGGGGCAGGTAATAGGCCGGGAAGTTGACATGAAAGTGGTCGTGTCTGTCTGTACAACTGGTCTTAAAAGAAGCCGTAATGACAAGTAAACTGGTCTTAGTTTAACGACGTCCAGTTTAACGACGTCCAGTTTAACGACGTCCAGCTTAACGACGTCCAGTTTAACGACGTCCAGTTTAACGACGTCCAGCTTAACGACGTCCAGTTTAACGACGTCCAGTTTAACGACGTCCAGCTTTAACGACGTCCAGCTTAACGACGTCCAGTTTAACGACGTACAGTTTAACGACGTCCAAGTTTAACGACGTACAGTTTAACGACGTCCAATTTATATATATATATATATATATATATATATATATATATATATATATATATATATATATATATATATATATATATATATATATATATATGTCGTACCTAGTAGCCAGAACTCACTTCTCAGCCTACTATTCAAGGCCCGATTTGCCTAATAAGCCAAGTTTTCCTGAATTAATATATTTACTATAATTTTGTTCTTATGAAATGATAAAGCTACCCTTTTCACTATGTATGAGGTCAATTTTTTTTTATTGGAGTTAAAATTAACGTAGATATATGACCGAACCTAACCAACCCTACCTAACCTAACCTAACCTATATTTATAGGTAAGGTTAGGTTAGGTAGCCAAAAAAAGCTAGGTTAGGTTAGGTTAGGTAGGTTAGGTAGACGAAAAAACATTAATTCATGAAAACTTGGCTTATTAGGCAAATCGGGCCTTGAATAGTAGGCTGAGAAGTGCGTTCTGGCTATTAGGTACGACATATATATATATATATATATATATATATATATATATATATATATATATATATATATATATATATATATATATATAACTATTTTTTACTTGTGTTGCTTTTGACAAACTAACTTAATTTGACCCTCCTAGGCCTAATACACGATATCTGAGGCCTAATATAGTACATATGTGTACTATACAAGGCCTAAGATTATTTACGTTTGTGTTTTAGTATCATTTATTTTAAAAGAATTCCTTACTAGTCAGTATACTACTATCTAATAGGTAAGTACGTACGAATTCGTGACTATTGACTATAGTCACAATAGGTACTATCTAAACATGGATTATGGGTTTAGTCTTGCACTAAGGGTCTGGACGGTAGAGCGACGGTCTCACTTCATGCAGGTCGGCGTTCAATCCCCAACTGTCCACAAGTGGTTGGGCACCATTCCTCCCCCCGTTCCATCCCAAAATCCTTATCCTGGCTCCTTCCCAGTGCTATATAGTCGTATTGGCTCGGCGCTTTCCCCCCCACACAAACAGTTACAGCCTCGCTCCTGTGCCAGGTAAGTCCACTACGGGCTCACCATAGCCCGTGCTACTTAGGAACTTTTTGTTCCCAGTAGCTGAATCTTAAATAACAATAATGGCGCTTAACCCCTGATAGTTCCCTTCCCTCTTACACAAGGGTCATTAGGGTCATTACCTATAAACCCTTGTTACAGTGCACACTGCAGTCATCACTGTCATTTCTATTCAAAATGATTCTTTTTTCGTCAGGTGTAATGACAGGTTTTTCATCTGTAATCTGCATGTAAACTACATATATATATATATATCCAAACTGTAATCACATACATAATACACAGTCATGAGCTGGCATAAACTATTGACAAATTCATACAAAATACACCGTATTCATACAAGTTAAATATTAAACCAATTAAACCAACTACAGCCATAAACAACCGAACATTTCACACATGAAAACAAGAATATATTCACGTAAATTACATCAATAAACCGGTATAAAACGACGTCCAATACATTAGTTTGCTCACAAAACATATTCCATTGAGCTCAGGCTACCGAATTCTTAGCACAAAAGCGACAATTTCCAGCACATAATGAATTTCAGATTAGGCTAGATTCGCTTTGGTAGTTTCCGATACATTTGGGTCGCTACATTAGACGGCTTTTCTGATACTTCCGAATACTTTGTGGGTGGGAACAGCCTACGAACCAGGGGGCCAGATTCACGAAGCAGTTACGCAAGCACTTACGAACCTGTACATCTTTTCTCAATCTTTGGCGGCTTTGTTTACAATTATTAAACAGTTAATGAGCTCCGAAGCACCAGGAGGCAGTTTATAACAATAACAACAGTTGATTGGGAAGTTTTCATGCTTGTAAACTGTTTAATAAATGTAACCAAAGCCAGCAGATATTGAGGAAAGATGTACACGTTCCTAAGTTCTTGCGTAACTGCTTCGTGAATCTGGTCCCTGGGAGAGTGTGTTATTAACAATTTCAGGCACATAATATACACAGATATACACAGAGCGTGTGTATGTTTGTCTCCATGTTCACGCCACCTTCCCATCAATTATACACTCTTACTCTTTTACTACTAATTCGATTTAAATTCCTTCAATCTTCTATGTTAGGTTTCAAAACGTGTGTGTGTGTGTGTGTGTGTGTGTGTGTGTGTGTGTGTGTGTGTGTGTGTGTGTGTGTACTCACCTAGTTGTACTCATCTAGTTGTGCTTGCGGGGGTTGAGCGCTGGCTCTTTGGTCCCGCCTCTCAACTGTCAATCAACTGATGTACAGATTCCTGAGCCTACTGGGCTCTATCATATCTACATTTGAAATTGTGTATGGAGTCAGCCTCCACCACATCACTGCCTAATGCATTCCACCTGTTAACTACTCTGAAAAAGTTCTTTCTGGCGTCTCTGTGGCTCATTTCTGTATCCTGTGTCTGGCCTCGTGTTTCCGCAGCCTAGTTTCATTACCTTGCATTTACTCGGGTTGAACTTTAGTAGTCATTTGTTGGACCATTCAGTCTGTCTAGGTCATCTTGTAACGTCTTACTATCTTCCATCTTCCTCTGTTTTAATCCTCCTCATAATTTTTACATCATCAGCAAACAATGAGAGGAATGATTCTATACCCTCTGGGAGATCATTTACATATATCAGAAACAGTATAGGTCCAAGGACTGAACCCTAGGTCCAAGGACTGAACCCTGCGGGACTCCATTGATAACGTCTCGCCAATCTGAGACCTCACCCCTCACAGTGACTCGTTGTCTTCTGTTGCTTAGGTACTCCCTTATCCAATGGAGTACCTTCCATTTCACTCCAGCCTGCATCTCTAGCTTTTCACTAGCCTTTTGTGTGGTACTGTATCAAAGGCTTCCTGGTAATCCAAAAATATGCAGTCTGCCCACCGCTCTCTTTCTTGCCTGATTTTTGTTGCCTGATCGTAGAATTCAATTAATCCTGTGAGGCAGGACCTGCCATTCCTGAACCCATGTTGATGCTGTGTTACAAAGTTCCTTTGCTCCAGATGTTCCACTAGCTTTTTTCGCACAATTTTCTCCATCAACGTGCATGGTATGCAAGTTAGGGACACTGGTCTGTAGTTCAGTGCCTCCTGCTTATCCCCCTTCTTGTATACCGGGACTACATTAGCCGTCTTCCAAATTTTTGGCAGTTCCCCTGTTACCAATGATTTGTTATATACTATCTAGAGTGGCAGGCACAGTACTTCTGCTCCTTCCTTTAGTATCCAGGGGGAGATTCCATCCGGGCCTATAGCCTTTGTCACATCCAACTCTAGTAAAAGTTTCCTTACATCTTCACTGGTATTCTGAAACTCTTCTAGTGGTTCCTGGCTATCTATTTCTATTCGCTCTCTTATCTGTGCGTGTATGTGAGGAGAGAGAGAGAGAGAGAGAGAGAGAGAGAGAGAGAGAGAGAGAGAGAGAGAGAGAGAGAGAGGCATCACCCGCAGGTCAGGAGAGGACCGGGGAGCAAGGATGCCGCTCTTCCCTCTGTTGCATGCATCTTGAATTTCACCTTTAGTCTTACCTGTTACCGCGGCCCACCACCTCCACCCTCCCTACCTCTTGTGCCTCACGGATATTGTTATTCCGGAGTTCTCGCCACGCACAAATATTTACAGCTCCCCAGCGTAAACATACAGAATGTATACATACATATGCACATATATACAAACACGCGTTCACAATGAAAGGGGAACTACCAAACTACACTGAAATGAAGGGGAAACTACCTTCCTGTAACGACTGGGGCAAACAGCCCTGAGAGTGGACACAACACCAAGAATATATCCAGACACAATAAATTACATTAGCAGCAGCAAAAGTCAGAATATCATACAGGAACCTAGATAAAGTCGAGGCGGTCGGATCACTATACACCACCTACGTGAGACTAGTCCTAGAGTATGCAGCCTCATCGTTGAGCGTCCATCTTAGAAAGCCCATAAGGAAACTTGAAAGGCACAGAGATTTGCAACGAGGATCATACCAGAATCACGAGGGATTAGATGCTATCTGAAGAAAGACTGGAAGAGGCTAACGTCGCTAGAAGAGCGGAGAGATAGAGTGGGGAGACATGATAGAGACATACACAATATTTAGGGGATTGACTAGATAGAAAATATAACAAAAATATTCACAGTCCAATGTGAACAAAAGGCCATGGATGGGAGCTTGAGAAACAGAAGCAGTCTCCGTGGTGTAGTGGTAAGACACTCGCCTGGCGTTCCGTGAGCGCTATGTCATGGGTTCGTATCCTGGCCGGGGAGGATTTACTGGGCGCAATTCCTTAACTGTAGCCTCTGTTTAACGCAACAGTAAAATGTGTACTTGGATGAAAAAACGATTCTTCGCGGCAGGGGATCGTATTCCAGGGACCATAGGATTAAGGACTTGCCCGAAACGCTACGCGTACTAGTGGCTGTACAAGAATGTAACAACTCTTGTATATATCTCAAAAAAAAAAAAAAAAAAAAAGAAGAGTCAGATATATTATGGTTTTGTTTCTAGTTAAAAAATAGTGGACAAAATTAATGACCTAACCTTGCAGGTTGTAGAAGTTAACTCCATTCGTAACATTAAAATGTAGATATAACAAAAAGAATGTCAAAAATCATTGCATGAGACAATTGACGGATTGAAAGGCGGGGCTTAAGAGCTAAACTTCGGCCCTTCAGGTACAAATAAGTAAATACACACGCACATATGCACAATCAGAAACACACAGCGCTCTGGGGTCGTAGTTCTCAGGGCTCGGGTTCGATTCCCGGTCCAAGCAGAAACAGACAGGCAAAGTTTTGTTCACCTGATGTGCCTATTCACCCAGCAGTAAATAGGTACTTGGGAGTTAGACAGCTGCCCCGGGCTGCTCCCTGAATGTGTGTGTGTGTGTGTGTGTGTGTGTGTGTGTGTGTGTGTGTGTGTGTGTGTGTGTGTGTGTGTGTGTGTGTGTGTGTGAGACAGAGAGAGAGAGAGAGAATTATTGTAGTAGATATGATAGAGGAAAAATAGGGCGAGAATGTCAGTACAATAGACAATCGACGGGCAGAAAGGCGGAGTCCAAGAGCTAACAGCTCTATCCAGCAGGCATAAACAGCAAACACACACACACACACACACACACACACACACACACACACACACACACACACACACACACACACACACACACACACACACACACACCAAGCCCCTCCATGTGAACTAGAGACGTTAATACCACTTAAGATCAACAAAACAACCCATAAATAATATATACATCAACTAGAACATTTAAAGTGACCACTCGCTGTCCTTAAGCCGCCCCAAGACATCTTACACGAACGCTGTATAAGAACATGTTGAGTATGACGGCGAGGCGAGGCATCTAAGGCCGCCCCCAGCACCTGGCTCAAGCCTCCTTACCTGTTGCCTGCACCTGTCCGACCCGCGCTCCCGCCTTGAAGACACCTGTAAGACTTTTGTGATATTCGTTCCCCTACGCCTCAGAGAATTGTCGGGAGGAGGGAAGGTCCGACTTGAAGGGGGGAGGGAAGGTCCGACTTGTAGGGGGAGGGAAGGTCCGACTTGAAGGGGGAGGGCTCACAACCGATTGGGCCCTGATAAGATGCCCGGGCAGAGCCAAAACGTTTCGACAAGTTTCCTTGCCTCTAATGTGACTGTTCGCACTAGCAGTTACCAAGATTGAGGCGACTGTTGTGGGTGGCATACAGGGAGGAGGAAGGTCAGTCTAGGGAGATCCCCGAAGCGCTTAATAACAGGATTTTTGTCCTAGACAATGAGAGACTAGATGAAAATGATTGTATTTCCCTACTACTCAGTTCCTGCTCAGTACTGGCTCTCATAGGGCAATCCTGTTTGTAGTCTAGTTGGCTCCCTTCCCGACTTACAATCGGGAATCCCGGGTTCGATTTGCGGCCGGAACGGAATTGGTTGGTCTTGCCTGGGGGGGGGGGGAGAAAAGGGGGGGGGCGGGACCCGGATAATCCCAACTGCACGCTTCCTGTCCCCGATATCTAATTATATATTACTTCTACACGTGGTTCATCTGCCTGTTGTTGATCTGTTGTTGATCTACCTGTTGTTGGTCTACCTGTTGTTGATCTACCTGTGGTTCATCTACCTGTTGTTGATCTACCTGTTGTTGATCTACCTGTTGTTGGTCTACCTGTTGTTGATCTACCTGTGGTTGATCTACCTGTGGTTGATCTACCTGTTGTTGATCTACCTGTTGTTGATCTACCTGTTGTTGGTCTACCTGTTGTTGATCTACCTGTTGTTGGTCTACCTGTTGTTGATCTACCTGTTGTTGATCTACCTGTTGTTGGTCTACCTGTGGTTGATCTACCTGTGGTTGATCTACCTGTTGTTGATCTACCTGTGGTTGATCTACCTGTTGTTGATCTACCAGTGGTTGATCTACCTGTGGTTGAACTACCTGTGGTTGATCTGTTGTTGATCTACCTGTTGTTGGTTCTGGGCATTAATGTCCCCGCGGCCCGGTCTCTGACAAGCCTTGCCGTGTTCCTACATCTTTGTCTCCTTCGAGAGTATATTTCTGGTATTTTATTGTGGGCGCTCTCTTCCTCCCTCTTCGTCTCCTCTCTCTCATTCTCTCCCTTTCTCTCCGTCTCCTCTCTCCCGCTCTCTCTCTCTCCCTCTTCCATACAGCTCTCTCTCTCCCTCTCCCTTGCAGCTCTCTCCCTCCCTCTCCCTTGCAGCTCTCTCCCTCCCTCTCCCTTGCAGCTCTCTCCCTCCCTCTTCCTTGCAGCTCTCTCCCTCCCTCTCCCTTGCAGCTCTCTCCCTCCCTCTCCCTTGCAGCTCTCTCCCTCCCTCTCCCTTGCAGCTCTCTCCCTCCCTCTCCCTTGCAGCTCTCTCCCTCCCTCTCCCTTGCAGCTCTCTCCCTCCCTCTCCCTTGCAGCTCTCTCCCTCCCTCTCCCTTTCTCTCCGTCTCCTCTTTCTCCACTTACTCTATTACTAGCAAATATTATTTGATTCACATGTACATTTTCAATGTAATTAATTCATAATTTATAAACACTATCTCGTGTCATTTTCATTATCTTCTACACCAGGAGAAAAGAAAAAAACTTTCGCGCATGCTTATCTAAGTTATTCCCAGCATCTGTATCAACAGTCTCGTTGATCATCCTCCTCTAATCGAAAGATATTGTTTAATTAATTATTTTTCCTTGCTGGCGTACTCATTACACACTAATTATATATATTTTTTGTTTCTGGGTAACTTTTTTTTTTCCTGATTGCTTGCGTCTCCAAAGCATTGAAAATGGCTATTACTCCCCCACAGACTTTGCTTTGATCTTTGCCTCAGAGCACTTAAGGACGACGTCTTAAAGATACCTGAAGGCTGGCGAGTCCTTGGGTGAGATTCACGAAGCTGTTGCCCAAGTACTTACGAACGTGTACATCTTTCCTCAATCTTTGACGGCTTTGGTTACATTTATTAAACAGTTTACAAGCATTAAAACTTGCCAATCAACTGTTGTTATTGTTATAAACAGCCTCCTGGTGCTTCGGAGCTCATTAACTGTTTAATAATTGTAAACAAAGCCGCCAAAGATTGAGAAATGATGTACAGTATGCAGACGAGGAGTCACAATAACCTGGCTGAAATATGTTGACCAGACCACACACTAGAAAGTGAAGAGACGACGACGTTTCGGTCCGTCCTGGACCATTCTCAAAATCGACTTGAGAATGGTCCAGGACGGACCGAAACGTCGCCGTCCCTTCACTTTCTAGTGTGTGGCCAGATCAACAAAAGACGTCCAGGTTCGTAAGTGCATGCGTAACTTCTTGGTGAATCTGGCCCCGGATCTAGAGCCTTGGGGCTAAATTCACGAAGCAGTTACGCAAACACTTACGAACCTGTACATCTTTTCTCAATCTTTGGCGGCTTTGTTTACAATTATTAAACAGTTAATGAGCTCCGAAGCACCAGGAGGCTGTTTATAACAATAACAACAGTTGAATGGGAAGCTTTCATGCTTGTAAACTGTTTAATAAATGTAACCAAAGCCGTCGAAGATTGAGGAAAGATGTACACGTTCGTAAGTACTTGCGTAAGTGCTTTCGTGAATCTGGCCCCTGACACACTGTTGCGTAAGTCAGCAGTCTTCAGGTCCCTCCAAGACGTCTTCCCTAAACCGTTGAGGGCAAATAACAGTCACTTTCTATACTGAAGGAGACACAAGCGATCAGAAAAGGGAGAGGGACTTGAGAGTGTAAGTAGGGCTGAGGGAGTGTGGGGTGAAGGGGAGAATTCATGGGAATCGAGAAGGGAAAGGGAAAGGGAAATGGGGTATTGACAGCACCACAAGCCCTGACTCTAAATCTAAATCTCCTAACTAACTTAATCTCTAAATCTGATTCTTAACTCTAAATCTGATTCTTAACTCTAAATCTGATTCTTAACTCTAAATCTGATTCTTAACTCTAAATCTGATTCTTAACTCTAAATCTGATTCTTAACTCTAAATCTGATTCTTAACTCTAAATCTGATTCTTAACTCTAAATCTGATTCTTAACTCTAAATCTGATTCTTAACTCTAAATCTGATTCTTAACTCTAAATCTGATTCTTAACTCTAAATCTGATTCTTAACTCTAAATCTGATTCTTAACTCTAAATCTGATTCTTAACTCTAAATCTGATTCTTAACTCTAAATCTGATTTTTAACTCTAACTCTCATCCTGGATGTGAGAACGTAATCGAATCTCTGGTATTTTGAATCTCCACATTTCGTCCTCTCCAGATATAAGCTAAGAGGCCTCACCTGCATAATTATGAACAAATCCACAAGGGCCGTGACAAGGATTCGAACCTGCGTCCGGGAGCACCCCAGACACTTGTGGATTTGTTCATTTGATGCATCACGTTAGTGTGATCTCTGTGTGTGATGCATAATTATCCTGTGGTTGATCCCGGCTTGAGGTCAATATTGTGTGGTGGTGTTATCTCTCCCAGACTACACCCCCACAAGTGCTCGTCCCAACACTGAAAACACTGACCAAAGCATCTGACTCCAAGGTCTATTATTGTATACGGGATTAATATTAAAATGATCCCAACGTACTCGCCTCGAGAATCCACAGTCTGATCTCTTCTACGGCGACGGGGGGGGGGGGCCTATGAGGGGAGAGCAGAGAATATGAGGTATGAGGAGAGACCAGAGTATGAGGCGCGCACCTCATACAACGTGGCCAACCTTACCTTGGTAGACCATGCGTCTCATTGGTGCTTCATGGTTGTTTTGCATGGTGGAAGCCACAGCCTGACTCCCCACCGACATGGCGAATAACCTGTGGGTGGAGCAACGGATTACGTCAAGGAGTTAGGGGGAGGGGGAGTGGATTGTTTAAGGCGGGACTCCTCCTCCTAAGTCACTCCCACGGGGAGGTAGACTTTTTTTTTATACATGTGAGGGGGTGTGGAGAGGAGTGGTGAAGGGGGGGAAGGGGAGGGGGGTGTAATATATTTTGTGGTGAGCACTTACCTCCAAATACTTTGTTGACCTTGTCCGAATCCCTGATCTGCGCGATGGTCATGGGCCGGCATTCCTTCTTGTTAGTAGTCATGTTGATGACTTGGGGGAGAGCGGAGGGGGAACACGTGGCGAGAGAGAGAGAGAGAGAGAGCACCAACGTTTAAGACAAACGTTTACAGGGTTAGCTAGCTACACGGAGCGAATGGAAGACAAAGGTTGACATGCGAGGGGGAGAGTGGGGTGGGTGGTAGGCAAGTTAGCAGCGGCTCACAGCGAGGGGGAGAGTGGGGTGGGTGGTAGGCAAGTTAGCAGCGCCTCACAGGCCAGAGGGATTTACACAACTCAACACACGGGGAGGATTGAGCTCTCGCTACGGATTTTATGCCATTCAATTTCAACTCGATGAGAAACATGGAAGAAAAAGCGTCAGGACCACAGATGAGAGAGACTAAGAGATGAGGAAGGAGGAAGGGAGGTCCTCACCAGGCAGAAGAAGTAGACAGAACTTGGGAACCACAATGAGTGAAGGCGGTAGCTTCTATTCTCACACGGGGACAAGAAGGGACATGGCCAGCAACAAGGAATAAGGATGTAGGAAGAAAACAATAAGCAGAGGAGATAAGACGTGAATAAACGAACGAAATAACGTATAAAAGACAGAGATAAGAAGCAAAAGACCAAGCGTAGGGGGTATTAAAAAAAAAGCTTACGCAAAAACAAAAGCTGGAAAAATCAGGTCAAGCTGATAAAAACTTGGGTAAACAAGAGGGACAGGATAAAGGGAGAGAGAGAAGGAGGAAGAAGCCAAGCAAGAGGACCGTGGGTGGGGGATACGAACGAGGAAGCCTCACGCCGTTGGGAGAGACGAGGCCCGACGCTCTGAGAGGAGGGTATCAGAGCTGGCGGAGCCCAGGAGGTGGGTAGCCTCCTATCTCCAGTAGGGGCTGATGGGGAGGAGGTGGGTAGCCTCCGCCCTCCGACGGTAGCTGCAGGGGGAAGAAGTAACCAGTTGATGGGGAGAGGTCAGTCGCTTATACCCACCGACTTTACCCCTTCAAGTATGTTTATTGAGACAAGAAAGACATACATCTCAAAGGGATAGACTATTAGGCTATTTCTTAGACTTAGACTTAGACTTAGGCTATTTCTACCCCCCTTTACCCCTTTCCGCTAACCTGGAGCCCCATACCAAGCAGATTAGCTGCCCAATTATCCTCTATAGACCTCTTCTATAGAATTATCTTCGATAGAATTATCCTCTTACAAAATTACAAAGTCTATTATTAAGTTAACACTAAAGACTCAAACAATTTGCTCAAGGGAAGAGAGAGCATTAGTATCATACCCATTCATAATTACGTTATTAATGTCTAGTTAAGTACATGGCCAGTTATACACTTCTACCAATTTAGTCTTACGTGAATTTATTGACAAATACAGGATCACTATGATGCGAAATATTAGTATTATTGAGAACTTAAAAGTACTTTCAGACAATGACAATGGGGCCATTAACAATGACATTCAGACAATGACAATGGGGCCATTAAGCCCCAAGGTTATTACAACAGGTGTTCTATATGGCACAAACACCTCTACCACAAACACAATGAAACAAACACATGCACAACACACGCTGGAATACAAAGCTTACTCTCTCATGGGGCCAGATTCACGAAGCAGTTACGCAAGCACTTACGAACGTGTACATCTTTCCTCAATCTTTGACGGCTTTGGTTACATTTATTAAACAGTTTACAAGCTTGAAAGCTTCCCAATCAACAGTTGTTATTGTTATAATCAGCCTCCTGGTGCTTCGCAGCTCATTAACTGTTTAATAATTGTAAATAAAGCTGCCAAAGATTGAGAAAAGATGTACAGGTTCGTAAGTGCTTGCGTAACTGCTTCGTGAATCTGGCCCATGGTCCTTATATCTATAACACACACTTTTCTAAGACTAACATTACGATATCACACTACTGTCTGCGTGCATCTCTGCGCCAACACCTAAACTTAATTTGTCAAGATTGTAAATGCAGCTTTTATTAATAATGTTAAAATCGGCCTGAAATGTGTTATTAGAGAAAACGAAGTCCTGCCCAGTGACTGAAGCTAGGTCGCTCAGGTGTGAGCATAAGACGTAGACTACTCTGCTACTTGACTCCTCTTATTACTAACAATTTTCAATGCGTCAAGTTTGTGGGCGACTGAACGTAGCAAAACTTATATATATAAGAATTCCTTCAGGTTTAAACAAGGTGATGCCGATAGCCCTTTAATTATGAATGTAAAACAAGCTTCGTGCAGGCCGGCGTTCGATCCCCCGATTGTCCATGTGATTGGGCACCGTTTCTCCTGTCATATCCGGGGCTCCAAGGTTGTCCTCATGTCCCTTCCATGTGCTATATACAGTCATACTGGCTTAGCACTTTCTCCTCATTCTCTCTCTACTTATTCCCCTCATTCCTCCTCATTCTGAATGTAGCTAATGGCCAGCACATCCCAGGTCGTCTTTACCAATATACTAATAAGGTTTTAAATTTCTAATCAATATAATGGTTTTAATACAGAAAAGTTCGCATTAGCATTTAACAATCTGATTATATAAGCCTCATGTTTAAAAAAACAATTAACAAAATACAAGTTTTAAAAATAATGCTCCCAAAAAAAGATCATTTATATAGTTTACTCGATAAATGTTTATACGATACTTAACTGTTCGAAATAACTCTAAAACAGAACTTAAAAACAAATCTAAATATTAGTTATTAGCCATGACATATTTTATCTAAAACTGAAATTTACATATATATATATATATATATATATATATATATATGACAGTGTCAGACCACGGAGGAAAATTTAAACAGGAATTACCTTAATTCCTTAAGTACCTTCGTATATTAATACATCTTCAGAAGGAGTGGAGAAGATGTATTAATATACGAAAGTACTTAAGGAAATTCCTGTTTCAAATTCGTGGTCTGACACTGTCACATATTTATGCACATTTCACGTGTTTATTTTTCGTTATTTACACACACACACACACACACATATATATATATATATATATATATATATATATATATATATATATATATATATATATATATATATATATATATATATATATATATATATATATATATAATTTTCAAACCCTAACGTTTCGAATACCTCGTCATATTCATCAGATCTAAAACACAGTAAGGTCATAAGTTACAGCTAACCAGCAGAACAAGAAGGTAATACTAAAGAGTCTCTTTACTACAAGATAAGAGAAGGTACTGACACAAGAATATTCACCACACCACAAACACCATCTTAACTTACATGACCAGATCAAACACACTAGAATTGTGACAAACATTCACCAAGGATAGCAATACTAACTCGAAATTACAATAGCAAGTCATTCAAAAACTTATACAAACACGTGAGAAATAAAACACATTACAGATTAAACAAGTTGCACACATTATAACTAAAGGCAAATACTATACAATGATAAACATCAATTATTATACTCAGTGCCTCAATAAAGAAGAATTAATTATAAGGCTTCGGTCAAAATACGCACCAGAAACTCAAATCAAGGTAAACTGAAAGATACTAAAGTTTACAAAAAAAAAGCATTAATCAAAGGAAATCCAAAATCTAAGCGTACATATATATATTATATATATATATATATATATATATATATATATATATATATATATATATATATATATATATATATATATATATTGTAACTAATAGGCAGAACGAACTACATGGCTTAGTATGCAAGGCCCGATTTGCCTAACAAGCAGAGTTTTCCTGAAATTACATACTTTTCTATATGGTTTTTCTTATGGAATGATAAAGTTTTCTATTATATTATATATATAATATTTTTTCGTTTTCTTCATGGTATTGTGGAAAAATATAATATCTTCTCGAATACGAATCCTTCACTATTCGAATCGTGAAGGATTCGAATCCTAACCTAACTTAAGTGTATCACTCTTGTAATATCTTCCATTAACTCGCGTAGGTGGTGATGACGTCATAGTCTTTCAGAAATTGTCATAAATTTTAGGCTTATTATTGTCAAAGCGTAACAGGCTCGTTTGAAGATCATGTTCATGACAGGAATTATCAGCATGCTGGAGGATCATATTTTTTGAAGCTCATTTGCTTCTTGTTCTGTCCTTTGCTAATTGTTCTGTCCATTTCTGTCACGCTGTTTGATCTCCGGATTTGTTAACGGTTTGTGTTTCACTCTTTTTGGCTAGAAAAGACGAGTTTTGAGCGTTCTCTTGGAGATGCAAATGTTATATCCTCTTCAAATTGTTGAATCATGTCCTCATCGTTTACTCGAAAGAGTACATTCATTTATACATTCAGAATTTATACAGAAAGCTCAGACAACTCTTTAATCATTTTGGGAAGCGTCCAGTGCGTGCGTGGGTGTACTCACCTAGTTGTGTTTGCGGAGGTTGAGCTCTGGCTCTTTGGTCCGGATTTGGTCCGGTGTGCGTGCGTGTGTACACTAGTGTTTATATTAAAACCAGTCACAAGTCCTGTGCAGTCACATGTCCTGTGCAGTCACAAGTCCTGTGCAGTCACAAGTCCTGTGCAGTCACAGTCCTGCATCAACCCCTCTAATTGGGAGTGTGGCAGTGGTGGACCCCATCAAGAACAAGCTGGGAGGAGGTTATCTTGAGGTTATCTTGAGATGATTTCGGGGGCTTTAGTGTCCCCGCGGCCCGGTCCTCGACCAGGCCTCCACCCCCAGGAAGCAGCCCGTGACAGCTGACTAACACCCAGGTACCTATTTTACTGCTAGGTAACAGGGGCATAGGGTGAAAGAAACTCTGCCCAATGTTTCTCGCCGGCGCCTGGGATCGAACCCAGGACCACAGGATCACAAGTCCAGCGTGCTGTCCGCTCGGCCGACCGGCTCCCTATTCGAGGATCCCATTCGACTGCTCCGTCAACACAACTCTGACGATAGGAGTCAGTGTTTGTGTTGACAGAGCTCTTCGCTACCATTACCCAGCCGGGGACCCCATTCCCCATCACCATTAGTACCCATCACTGGCATAAATCCCGTTCCTTTGCCCCATCAATATCAGGTTTGAAAGCAACTCTCATTCCTTGAACGCCATCAATACCAAGCACAAGATTAAAGCCCGATTGATTGATTGATTGATGAAGATTAAGCTCCCCCCCCCCCAAGAGGTGGCACGGGCATGAATAGCCCGTAGCTCCTTTGTGGGGTACTATTAATACCAGGACTGTAGGGGTTGAGTCCCACGGGAGACATCTCCCGTCACGCAGGGTGCAGTCGCACCTCCACAGATCTCCAATATCAGCTCTTGATACTGGTAATGGCTCCAAAGGGCCACCACTTACGGGCTATTCATGCCCGTGCCACCTTTTGGGTGGCTTAATCTTCATCAATCCATCAATCGGGTCGAGTCCAAGTTATAATGGCTTGGCACTTTTCCCCTTGTTGATTCCCTCCCTCCGGGGTTCAAGGTCCTCCTGCGGCCCGGTCTCTCACCAAACCGCCACGACAAGAGGAGAAAACTATTATCTCCCAACGCTCATCACCCGATATACCCGAGATATGAGACATAGCGACACTGGGGGCAAGAACGGCGTGACATCACGCATTCGTGTATCGGACATGAATTCCGTCAAATATTTCTCGATGCGAAAATTCTCTCACTCGGGAAAGACTGTATTTACAAATATCGAGGCCTCGCTCGACGGCCCTGCGTGGTGCTTTTGTTCAGTGTGTATGAATGAATGCTTGCATGTGAGCAGGTGCGATCGCAGCAGGGGGGAAAGAGAGCCGTAGCGCCAGAGAGAGAAAGTGAGAGAGCCACGGAAAGGGAGAAAGGGAGCCAGGGAGAGGGAGGGAGCCAGATAGTGGGAGAGCGACGGGAGAGTAGCCGCAGAAGAGGGGCAGGACTATGATGGGTGTGGTAATCCCTCCCTGGCACAGTAACGACGAGGTCAAAGGCGCCCGAATAGCGGCCACACCACAGGTCAAGGGTCAACAAGCAGAGGATACGGAATATTAGCAGACAGCGTCGTTGAGGCGGCAAGAGGTGAAGATCTTGTACACAGACACACAAGGCGCTGCTGCACGCAAGTGTCCCCCACACACACACACACAGGGGCCTCGTAGCCTGGTGGATAGCGCGCAGGACTCGTAATTCTGTGGCGCGGGTTCGATTCCCGCACGAGGCAGAAACAAATGGGCAAAGTTTCTTTCACCCTAAGTGCCCCTGTTACCTAGCAGTAAATAGGTACCTGGGAGTTAGTCAGCTGTCACGGGCTGCTTCCTGGGGTGTGTGTGTGTGGTGTGGAAAAAAAAAATTAGTTAGTAAGTTAGTAGTTAGTTAGTAAACAGTTGATTGACAATTGAGAGGCGGGCCGAAAGAGCAAAGCTCAACCCCCGCAAAAACACAACTAGTAAACACACACACACACTCACACACACACACTCACACACACACACACACACACACACACACACACACACACACACACACACACACACACACACACACACACACACTCAACATGAGTGTGAGAGGCCGTAATGTTCTATGTGGTCTTTGCACGACGCAAAATATCGACAACACCAAATTCTATGGAAAGTCGCGGCTCACAAATATCCACATCTTTTATGTATCAGTAGCTTAGGTGGGTTGCTTGGGTGCGTACGTTTCTGGCTGGGTTAGGACGCCGTATTTCCCACGTTGTGGCAACAGGGACTGACTCCACAGTGCGACATTTCCACGAGCAAGTGGACATGTACTAAAGACACCCTGCACGTATCATGCTCCCAGATGATTGATGAAGATTAAGCCACCCCAAGAGGTGGCACGGGTATGAATAACCCGTAAATGATCTGAGCGTCTCTCTCTCCATTAGAAGACGACCCTGAGTCACCTGGTTAATGTTGTCAATTACCAACGTGGGCTTTTCTGACGAGGCCAAGGAGAGGTGAGTCCCGTTATGTCTCGCAGCAACAGTATCCCAAACCTGCAACAGTATCCCAAACCTGCAACAACACCCCAAACCTGCAACAGTATCCCAAACCTGCAACAACACCCCAAACCTGCAACAGTATCTCAAACCTGCGCTGCCAAAAGTGGCCCGAAAAAACTAATCGAATCCCCGGAGAGAATATCCTCAAAATGAAGATGGATCCACCGAGAATTATTACGAGGCAGTTCGCCAGACTTTGCACCTTATCATTTAATTTTTAGATACATTAATACATGAAGAAACCCCTTCCCCAAAAAACACACACTTATCGGGCCATCCCCCTTTTTTCTAAACTTAAAAATTCTATAATCCTGGTCACAAGAGTCAGATATGGTCTGTTGTACTATTTCCAGGGCTTGCAAGACGCGCCTAAAATTCCAGTCAATGGAATATGTCGCAGATGATTCGTGGTGTAGCTGATCTGTGTATCAAGTAAGCTAGTCGACGCTGAGAAGCTAGACACAATGTCAGATCAGCTAACAGTGTGTTATATAGCCACATTGGCTTAGAAACCAGGCATGGTTGAACAAGCCAGAGGGGGGGGATAGACGAAGGGGTGAAAATGAGCAGCCCCATGTCAAGGAAATATCCGCAAGCTCGTCTATCCTTTCCATAGACGAGTTTGATTGAAGTTGGCTAGGCCATCATGGGATGATGAGGGATGGGGATAGGGAGGAAAAGGGGTAGGAGAACGGAAGGGCAGCGGGGAGGGGAGGGGACGGAATAAATCATTGACACACATCCAATCCTATATCTAGGGTCCTTCACCCCCTCTTCCCGCTCCATCCAAAAAGATTCTTGCTACTGACCCAATTCTGTGTGTGCGATCGCAGGAAGTTACAGTCCAACCACATATTACACCGCCCAACACCCACACCACAGATGACGTACGGGCAAGTGTCTGACTGGCAAGAAATGAACATCGACGAAGCCTCCAGGAACGTAGACTCTAGTCGCCTTTGTTGTAATCAGACTCCCTGTCGAGTCGCCGCACCGAGTTTCCCGCCATTTCCTTTTCTTCCTCGTCCATCTGCGCCGCCGTCAGCGGGTTTCCTCCTCCAGGATGATGAGAAAGGGGCGCCGGCGGGAAGGGCGGAGGAAAGGGACGCAGGGGTGGAAAGGGACGTAGAGGAGCTCCGGAGGTGAGCGGAAGGTAAGCGTTGAGAAACAACGATAAAAGTTCGAGGAGGAACTCTGGTCGAGGTCTTCCTCGAGGTGGGACGTGAGGTACAAGGTAGAGAGAGTCCGGTGAGAGGGTTCGAGGTTCATTAATTCATAATGTCTACGTCATTAGTACTTGTTTCAGTACTTGGCTCCAAGCCCTACATAGCCGGTTTCAGTACTTGACCCCAGTACTTCAGACTTAGGTTTTTAAGGAGGTTATCTTGAGGTTATCTTGAGATGATTTCGGGGCTTTAGTGTCCCAGCGGCCCGGTCCTAGACCAGGCCTCCACCCCCAGGAAGCAGCCCGTGACAGCTGACTAACACCCAGGTACCTATTTTTACTGCTAGGTAACAGGGGCAGAGGGTGAAAGAAACTCTGACAATAATAGGAGGAAATAATATATTTCTCAAGAAAGTCTCAAATGTGCTTAATAAGTTTTATATGCTCTTCAAGGTCTTTGAATTGAATTTGAATTTGTTCAAGGTCTTTGAATTTGTCTTTGAATTGAATTTCTAACGCAAGACCGAGTGCAGATGCACGTTCTTTAATTATTGGAGCTTGATAAACGATATATATAGGCCTAGGTGATTGGTGACAGGCAGACTCAAATATTCACCATTAATGATTACGGAAAAAAAAAATTAAAGGGGCAACAAATACAAGATTACAGAAGCATGTAACACAATTGAAGAGAGAGTTACAAATTAGGATTAATTAAACATTTCACACCTATAATCACGTAGATCAGCGTTACATGAATGTTTTAATTTCTTAACACACACACACACACACACACACACACACACACACACACACACACACACACACACACACACACACACACACGCACACACACACACACACACACACACACACACACACACACACACACACACACACGCCGACAAGTCTGTTAGGAGCTATTATAGACATTCCACAAGATCCTGAACTTCAGAGTTTTATCCACGCTGCGAGAGGGCCGCCCCAGTTAAGGCGAACTCCTTCAGCCTGATGTCCATGCCACTTTAATTAAAAAAATTAATTTCCTGAGTATTTACACCTGTTTACAATGTTGATCTATCTATCTATCTATATATATATTACTTGTCTATTTATTTACGCTAGTTTTAATGTATGGTATTGAAAAAATATCGAGGAAACTCGAGACTTGTACAGATAATCTAAAGCTTCGGGTATTTTGAGGCCGGCTAGGCTCAAAGGCTCTGTTCCTTTAAGGCTCTAGGGCTCAAAGGCTCTGAGGCTCTACGGCTCTAAGGCTCCGAGGCTCTGAAGCTCTAAGGCTCTGAGGGTCTAAGGCTCTGAGGTTCTAAGGCTCTGAAGCTCTAAGACTGAGGCTCTGTGGCTCTAAGGTTCTAAGCCTCTGAGGGTCTAAGGCTCTAAGGTTCTAAGGTTCTACGGCTCTAAGCATCTTGGAGCGCCTGAAGACCCGTGCCTGTGTTTTAACTGTTCTCCGAGCGGTCCCGACCTACCACTCCGTAAGAAATACAACCGTTTTGCCTAACAAGAAACGTTCTAACCCAAGCAACCCCCCTAACCCCATCACGGCAGATAGGTGTCAAATATCAAGGTGAATTTATTTATCATTGCCGAATTGTTAACGTATTGGCCAGTTCCGTCATAAATGCGACGTAGTGAGATGAGAAACTGGTCGGAAGTGGGTTATCTCACTCGAGACTGTTCACTCGAAATCCACTCCGTAAAAAATGCAGCCTAAGAAAAAGCGTCAAAACCTAGACTGATAATCATTAGACCCATGAAACGTCAACATTAGAGTGGTTTTCCAATTCCATAAAGCACCGCATTTTTTACGCCTTGGGGGTCGACTGTGTATAAACTGCAGTGTGTGTGTCTATGTTCAGTAAGAGCAGTTGTGATCTGCCTCAAATGGTGATAAATATCAGACTAACATAAACTCTTCAAATTGTGATGTTTGAAAACACTGCTCAAATTACATTTGAATCATACACACACACACACACACTAATCACCTCAAACCCACTGATACTTAGCGGCCCTGTGTATGTTCTTCTGTATTTGCTATGTATAAACACCCGCGCAGGAACGACATTACAAAACGAAGGTTGTATTCCTGAGTCTCCGTGATGAACGGTTCTGTACTATGTATATTTTGTATTAAGTATTTGTGTATATTTTTGTATTATTATACTTTGATCCAGAAGGGGAAATAGGGACAGGATGAGCGTTTATATATATATATATATATATATATATATATATATATATATATATATATATATATATATTCCAGTAACATTTAAATGTGTACACCTCTCCATACAACCTACAGCTGTCCCCAATTCATACAGTTTACATTGATACAGTTGCTCGTACAGTTCAAGTCATTCACATGTCAAGCCGTTCTAACAGTTCATACACATATTCCCGACATACAAATTACCACACCTGTCTGTGTAGTTTTAATGTCCACCTAGCCATGGGTCTCGGCATTACTTGTAGACATGTAGGAGAAAATATCATGTCTGTAGGCAGGCAAAGAGAGAGAGACAGACAGACAGCTAGAGTAGACAGCCAAATTAGAACAGGGTCGAGGGATAAAGTTCGAAAATGGGGTACAGGACAACAAGTAGATAGACTATCGATAGGCATGAGAGAGAGTCATCACAAGAGAGCAACGTCCTGGTAGATTAAATCCAGCTGAGTGACTCAAGGCTTTGAGGCCCCACCAGAGCTTAATGTAATGATGTTGAGACGAGGAGGAGCCGGAGGTGTAGAGGAGCATCTTAATGGATAGTGTAAGGGGTTCCTTGGAGGTGTGGAGGAGCCCCTTCCCCAGGATAGTGGGGGTTCCTTGGAGGTGTGGGTTGGATCCTGAAGTGGTCAGGTTGTGGGCAAGAGTATGGGATAGATTACCCCCAGAAATACTTGGCTCTGAAGAAGTGTAGAAGAGGAATGAAAAAAGAGAACGAATTCTAGAGTGATCTGGATATGTGTGTGTGTGTATTTGAGAGAGAGAGGCAGAGAGGAGTGAGGGGAGGTGATAGAGAGGGACGTCAAGGACTTTCTCTCTCTCTCTCTCTCTCTCTCTCTCTCTCTCTCTCTCTCTCTCTCTCTCTCTCTCTCTCTCTCTCTCTCTCTCTCTCTCTCTCTCTCTCTCTGATATCTCTCCCAGTCTTCCCCTATCTCACCTTTTCCCTCCCTCTCTTCTTCACATATCTTCTTATCTCATCCCCTCTTCCTGCTTTCTCCCTTCTATCTCTTTCCCTCTTCCGATACATTCCCACCCTCTTCCCTTCACCACCCATTTCCCTCTCCTTTGCCTCACACACACACACACACACACACACACACACACACACACACACACACACACACACACACACACACACACACACACACACACAAACACACACACACACACAGAACATTTAAAATAACACAAACCATAAGTACATCACTATTTCAAACAACATAGTTCATATTTTTCCTGTTTCCTCCCAGTTGGTACAAAGTATGATGAGTAGAATATTGGTCCATTTTCCCAAGATCAGTGAATAATGTTTTGTAACACCATAAGGAAAACTGCTTTGTTTTGATTTACTTTTCCTGAGTTATTTCACAAAACGGGAGCCAGCCAAGGGGGGCAAAATAGTTTTAGAGCACGTACGTGGCCTTGGCACTCTGTTCTCACTTTAAATTTTTTGCGACCCTTTGCCTTTTGACCTTTAGTCCTTTTGACTTTAAAGGGTTCGACCCTTTGCCCTTTGCCTTTAGGGGCCTCGTAGCCTGGTGGATAGCGCGCAGGACTCGTAATTCTGTGGCGCGGGTTCGATTCCCGCACGAGGCAGAAACAAATGGGCAAAGTTTCTTTCACCCTGAATGCCCCTGTTACCTAGCAGTAAATAGGTACCTGGGGAGTTAGTCAGCCACGGGCTGCTTCCTGGGGGTGGAGGCCTGGTCGAGGACCGGGCCGCGGGGACACTAAGCCCCGAAATCATCTCAAGATAACCTCAAGATAACCCGACCATGATGGGCACGTACTCGACAGGAATCATGGATGTCAAGTCTAGCGAGGCTGATTTAAAGATATAAGATCTAACGAGAGATATATCTAGGCATATATATATATCTAAAGAAATATATATATACAAAATATCTAGATATACAAAATATATATATACATATATATTTACAAAATATATATATACAAAATATATATATACAAATATATATATACAAAATATCTGGCTATACAAAATATCTAGAGAGATATGGCTTGGCCTTGTATCTCACCTGGCTTTGTCTCTCACTTGGCCTTGGTCTCTCACCTGGTTTTGTCTCTCACCTGGCTTTGTCTCTCACTTGGCCTTGGTCTCTCACCTGGTTTTGTCTCTCACCTGGCCTACCTGGTCCCCTACCCCTCTGACCTGGCCCTGTTCAGCTACGCCAAACACCGGACAAGCTCTACCAGCATAAGCCCAGATTAATACATCCAGTTACCAGCTTAACTCTAATGGACTTCCAGATACAAATATTATTTATTTCCCATCGTTGTTTTAGGGAGTGAAGACCTACACTGAGTCCTGATAACGCTGTAGAGTAACTCAACAACGTATCACACACACACACACACACACACACACACACACACACACACACACACACACACACACACACACACACACACACATACACACACACATACACACACACATAGAGCCCAGTAGGCTCAGGAATCTGTACACCAGTTGATTGACAGTTGAGAGGCGGGACCAAAGAGCCAAAGCTCAACCCCCGCAAGCACAAATAGGTGAGTACAAATAGGTGAATAGGTGAGTACACACACACACACACACACACACACACACACACAGGACAAGAGAGGTTCTAAGGCTCTAAGACACAAACAAGGTATTAAGTGAGCAAAATGACGGATCTGGGAAGGAAGTTACATTAAATCTGAATAACAGAAGCCCCACCCATACATATATTAAATAACCTCAGAGCGTAATTGGCCGACAGGTGATCGGGGGTCTCAGCAAACTACTAAAGTAAACATTAATATCTCTTATAAACAACTTATGTAAGAAATGTAATGCAGGAAAACGTAAGCCGCGCTATGACTCCTAAGCCTAACTTTCATAAAAAAAATAGAACCAACGGAAGGGGGGAAGGGAACTATCAAGAGAAAGCGCCAAGTCATGACGATTATATATATATAGCACTTGGAAGGGGTCAGGATCAGGATATGGGATGGGACGAGGGAAAGGAATGGTAGAACAAAAGGGAAATGAAGTTGGAAGAGTTAGCCGTGCGGTACAAATTCACAAGTTTAAAACGGCCATTGAATTAGGAGCAATGACAGTTACAGCTCCGTTGTTGTGCCGGGTAAGTCCACTACGGGCTCACCATAGACCGTGCTACTTGCAACTTTGTGTTCCCAGTAGCTGAATCTAAAATAACAATAGGAGCAAGGGAGACAGTTGTATCTTGGTGTTTGTTTAAAGATAATAATGATTTACCAATACGTGTACACAGGAACCTAAAGTTCACCCCATCAATGTTTTCACGGAAATGTGGTAAAAGTTAAAAAAAAATGAAATCATGTCACACGTGACAATCTTCCAAGATTGACAGTCTTGGCTTTAAGACAACTGAAGTTAATTGCCGAACAGGCAAATCAAATTGCAAATCAAAGACAATAAATCATTCACTGATAATTGGATTACTTGTCTGGAGCGCATGATATGAACGCTTGGGATAGGGTTATTTTTTTCAATTCTTTGACCATGTCGTAGCTCAGTCAATGAAGGCAGCGTCTGGGATGCTATCGGACGTAAGTTCGAATCCTCATCACGGCTCTTGTGGATTTGTTCATTTGATGCATCACGCTATTGTGATTTCTGTGTGTAGTGTAGTGTAGAGTTAATTTTGTCTAGGAATGAAGTTGTTGCAGTGACTAATTCGTTGAATTCTGGGGTAAGAAGAGCTGATCTGGGCTTGAACTGTTAGATAATAATAGAGCTATGGGTATGGGTTTAGGGGAAGGGAAGGAAACTATCAGCAGTGAGCGCCAAGCCATTACGACTATATAACACTGGGAAGGGGGACAGGATAAGGATTTGGGATGGGACGGTGGGAAAGGAATGGTGCCCAACCACCTGGACGGTCGGGGATTGAACGCTGACTTGCATGAAGCGAGACCATAGCTCTACCGTCCACCCCAAGTGGTTGAGTGGGTTTAGGGGAAATGATGCAATAAAGGCAGGAATCTTAAAAAACAAATTGACGAATTAAGTGCTCTTATCTGCACAGAAACACTAGATATTACTGCAGTAACCGACAGACACGCGGACGAATGTAGCAAGCATCTTGAGGTTATCTTGAGATGATTTCGGGGCTTTAGTGTCCCCGCGGCCCAGTCCTCGACCAGGCCTCCACCCCCAGGAAGCAGCCCGTGACAGCTGACTAACACCCAGGTACCTATTTTACTGCTAGGTAACAGGGGCATAGGGTGAAAGAAACTCTGCCCATTGTTTCTCGCCGGCGCCTGGGATCGAATCCCAGGACCACAGGATCACAAGTCCAGCGTGCTGTCCGCTCGGCCGACCGGCTCCCCCGGGAACAATTAGGTGAATATCAAATTAGGGAATTCAACATATTTCACACAGATTAGAGAGAGGAGAAGCAGCAATATATGATATGGAAAACAAATGTATTTTCAATTAAATGCAGTTACCTTAATTCTTGTTTCTCTTCAACACTCGCAATTGCAGGGTGGAATTTCAATTGAATAATGGACCCTCAGTAGTTATATATACAGTGTAGCCATTACCACCTTGAGAGGCTGCGTGAGGCGGCATTTGTGATTCTGTGGTCCTGGGTTCGATCCCAGGCGCCGGCGAGAAACAATGGGCAGAGTTTTTTTTCACCCTATGCCCCTGTTACCTAGCAGTAAAATAGGTACCTGGGTGTTAGTCAGCTATCACGGGCTGCTTCCTGGGGGTGGAGGCCTGGTCGAGAACCGGGCCGCGGGGACACTAAAAAGCCCCGAAATCATCTCAAGATAACCTCAAGAAGATACCCAGGAAGCTCGAATGAAGTGATGCCCAGTCAGTTCTGATTCCATTTTTCCGACTCGCAGCGGGTTTTGATCGCCTTTCTCCGACCCGAAGGAGGTTCTGATCAACTTTCTCCGACCCACAGTGGGTTCTGATCGCCTTTCTCCGACCCGAAGGAGGTTCTGATCAACTTTCTCGCTCTCCTTTTCTCCCTGGAGGAGGATCGTAGCACCATCAACAGCAAACTTCCCAAGAATGCCTCAATTGTACGCTCCTCCAGCTGGAAAAGTTATGGAATCTCCGTAGAGTTAACGTTGGAACTTCGCAGACGGGCCCAAGAGCTATGGTCCGCTTGCCACATATGCACTACATTCCCGCCACTAGATACATATAAGCATGCGTTATATAGAGAGGAATACATTAGTTTCCCACAGCTTGGCTACACCACTCACAAAGTTCTCACAGCTTGGCTACACCACTCACAAAGTTCTCACAGCTTGGCTACACCACCCACAGTTCCCACAGCTTGGCTACACCACCCACAAAGTTCTCACAGCTTGGCTACACCACCCACAGTTCTCACAGCTTGGCTACACCACTCACAAAGTTCTCACAGCTTGGCTACACCACTCACAAAGTTCCCACAGCCTGGCTACACCACCCACAGTTCCCACAGCTTGGCTACACCACCCACAAAGTTCTCACAGCTTGGCTACACCACCCACAGTTCTCACAGCTTGGCTACACCACCCACAGAGTTCCCACAGCCTGGCTACACCACCCACAGTTCCCACAGCCTGGCTACACCATCCACAGTTCCCACAGCTTGGCTACACCACCCACAGTTCTCACAGCTTGGCTACACCACCCACAGTTCTCACAGCTTGGCTACACCACCCACAGAGTTCCCACAGCCTGGCTACACCACCCACAGTTCCCACAGCTTGGCTACACCACCCACAAAGTTCTCACAGCTTGGCTACACCACCCACAGTTCTCACAGCTTGGCTACACCACCCACAGAGTTCCCACAGCCTGGCTATACCACCCACAGTTCCCACAGCTTGGCTACACCACCCACAGTTCCCACAGCTTGGCTACACCACCCACAGAGTTCCCACAGCCTGGCTACACCACCCACAGTTCCCACAGCCTGGCTACACCACCCACAGTTCCCACAGCTTGGCTACACCACCCACAGTTCCCACAGCTTGACTACACCACTCACAGTTCCCACAGCTTGGCTACACCACCCACAGAGTTCCCACAGCTTGGCTACACCACCCACAGAGTTCCCACAGCTTGGCTACACCACCCACAGTTCCCACAGCCTGGCTACACCACCCACAGTTCCCACAGCCTGGCTACACCACCCACAGTTCCCACAGCCTGGCTACACCACCCACAGTTCCCACAGCCTGGCTACACCACCCACAGTTCCCACAGCCTGGCTACACCACCCACAGTTCTCACAGCCTGGCTACACCACCCACAGTTCCCACAGCTTGGCTACACCACCCACAGAGTTCCCACAGCCTGGCTACACCACCCACAGTTCCCACAGCTTGGCTACACCACCCACAGTTCCCACAGCCTGGCTACACCACCCACAGTTCTCACAGCCTGGCTACACCACCCACAGTTCCCACAGCTTGGCTACACCACCCACAGTTCCCACAGCCTGGCTACACCACCCACAGTTCTCACAGCCTGGCTACACCACCCACAGTTCCCACAGCTTGGCTACACCACCCACAGTTCTCACAGCTTGGCTACACCACCCACAGTTCTCACAGCCGGGCTACACCACCCACAGTTCCCACAGCCTGGCTACACCACCCACAGTTCTCACAGCCTGGCTACACCACCCACAGTTCCCACAGCTTGGCTACACCACCCACAGTTCTCACAGCTTGGCTACACCACCCACATCATCCTCAAAGTTACCTTGAGCTGGTTCCTATGATGCCTGTCTGAGCGGGGCTCCTGGTTGACAGTCTAGTCAACCAGGCTGTCAGAGCCCTCTGCGCACAGCCAGGATAACCAAGATAGCGCCTGGAGGCATATATCACGCGCCCTCGTCAACCCAACTGCAACCAAGCTTTCTCAATGTGGTTTGATCACCACGCTAAACTTTCACACACCTTTAAGTTCGTCGACGCCTTCCCCCTCAGACCCTTTCTTTCTTTTTTTCATTCATTCATTCTTTCATTCATTGAATATTGTGTGTTCCAGCCTCATCTTACAAGATACTGGTCGCAGCTCTTGCGCTGGTCTCTGCAGCTCTTATTATTGTTAGTACTATCCCCTCTACTACACCTTACTTGGCTCCTCAGCTCTCTCTTGCCTATTTATTGCCTGTCTCCACTTCCTCATCACAATCGACTTGAGAATGGTCCCGGACGGACCGAAACGTCGTCGTCCCTTCACCTTCTAGTGTGTGGTCTGGTCAAGATACTGGTCGTCTGCCTCTATCATGGCATCCCCTGATATACGTGCTATTTATTACATCCCCTGATATTACATCCCCTGATATTGCATCCCCTGATATTACAGCCCCTGATATTACAGCCCCTGATATTACAGCCCCTGATATTACATCCCCTGATATTACATCCCCTGATATTACAGCCCCTGATATTACAGCCCCTGATATTACATCCCCTGATATTACATCCCCTGATATTACAGCCCCTGATATTACAGCCCCTGATATTACAGCCCCTGATATTACATCCCCTGACATTACAGCCCCTGATATTACAGCCCCTGATATTTCAGCCCCTGATATTACATCCCCTGATATTACAGCCCCTGATATTTCATCCCCTGATATTACAACCCCTGATATTACAGCCCCTGATATTACAGCCCCTGATATTACAGCCCCTGATATAGGTACTCGGCAGACGATTACAGGTAAATATTCAACATATGGCATTAGTAGTAAATAGGTACCTGGGAGTTAGACAGCTGCCACGGGCTAATTTCTGGGGACGTGTAACAAACAGGGGCCCTGGTTGAGAACCGGGCCGCGGGGACGCTAAGCCCCGAAATCATCTCAAGATAACCTCAAGAAGGGCAAAAGACAGTGCATAAATATGTTATGTACAAGGCAACATAAGAAACTCTACATAAGGAGAAGTGTAGTAAAAAAAAATATTATTTTAATTACCTTTTAATACTTGGTTGGGAGGCCTTTTTTCTTGTAATTAAAAGGAAGAAAAGACCTTTTTTTCTTCTTCGCGGCTTGGAGACGTCGGGGTTACCTTGAGATGCTTCCGGGGCTTTGCATCCTTGCGGCCCGGTCGTCGACCAGGCCTCGACCAGGGGCTCGACCAAGGGCCTGGTCGAGGTCTGGTAAATTGACATTTACCATAAATTGACAGCAAGATTACGTCGGCAGTCAAGGAAAACTTTTTCCCCAGCACTCACGTATAGCTACTTCCAGAATAGGAATTGATTGATTGATGAAGGTTGAGCCATCCAAGAGGTGGCACGGGCATGAATAGCCCGTAAGCCAGCTTGAGATTGGAGGGTATATTTGCCCTGCAGATGTTGGGGAGCCGGTCGGCCGAGCGGACAGCACACTGGACTTGTGATCCGGTGGTCCCGGGTTCGATCCTGGGCACCGGCGAGAAACAATGAGCAGAATTTCTTTCACCTTATGCCCCTGTTACCTAGCAGTAAAATAGGTACCTGGGTGTTAGTCAGCTGTCACGGGCTGCTTCCTGGGGGTGGAGGCCTGGTCGAGGACCGGGCCGCGGGGACACTAGAGCCCCGAAATCATCTCAAGATAACCTCAAGATAGATCCCTCTTGACAATGAGGGGGATCAGTTGTCAATTGGGAAGCTGACAAGTTTGGCGGCGTTAGCTGGAGGACAGTCTTGCTGGAACATGTTTTCTTGACCCAGCGCCATAAGTGAAATCTGGGTGCTTGTCGACTGTCCTTTCCGCCAGGGCGGTCACTACCCGCTAGACGGTACACGGGAACAATTCTTTTTTGTGCTTAGATGCTTCATAGGTGCCATACGAACAACGTAATGCCACTAGCAAAACAAACAGGAGCGTAAAACACACGACAATGAGGAATGACACGACGCGCAACACACCTGCACTCTATGACAGCCGCCGGGCTACTGACTCTTGCTATTAGGTACGCCGCGGGGTATAGCCAGACACGCCGTGACGTCACGTCAGCCACACGTCATTACTCCAAAATATTTCACTCACAAGCGCGCCATTATTGTAATATCAAGACTATTATCTGAAAGAAACAATGGACGAACAGAAGTGAAAACTTTTCTTGTGATTGGTTACAGCCCGTCCTCCTGAGTGTTGCCAACGTCGCTAAACTGACGTACTAAAATCCCCGAACCTAACCAACCCGAGGTTAGGCCCACGAACAGAAAACGGGACATCACATCTAATAACACATCTCATTTAGACGTATACTTTACCAAAGGCCAAAAAAACCTGATGTAAAATAAAAAAAAAAAAAAATGAAGCGGCTGGCGAAAATGACGTCATGTCCCGTTTTCTGTTCGCAGGTCCTCGGGTTGGTTAGGTTCGGGGACTTTAATACATCAGTTTAGCGACGTTGGGAACACTCGGGAGAACGAGGTGAACATTTGACAGAGTTCTTAAATCTTTGTTCCTCTAATATCCATTCACTTGTGGACTGGTTGGTAAAGCAACTGCCTCGCTTCTAGCAGGTCAGAGTTCGATTCCCGCTGGTCCAAGTCTTCGGACACCTTTCCTTCACTCCTGTCCTCATATCCCAAGTCGTAGAAAGTCCTTATAAAGTACTTTCAAATGCTGAGTAGTCATGGTAGCATAACACCTCATAATGCCTTTTAATGCTATGATAGCATAGGACAATGCTGTGACGTAATTGTACATAACATAGTATAATGTTATGACAGCATAGTACAATGCTGTGACAGCATAGTATAATGTTATGACAGCATAGTACAATGCTGTGACAGCATAGTATAATGTTATGACAGCATAGTACAATGCTGTGACAGCATAGTATAATGTTATGACAGCATAGTACAATGCTGTGACAGCATAGTATAATGTTATGACAGCATAGTACAATGATATGGCAGCATAGTACAATGATATGACAGCATAGTACTATGCTATGACAGCATAGTACAATGCTATGACAGCATAGTACAATGCTATGACAGCATAGTATAATGCTGGGACAGCATAGTACAATGCTGTGACAGCATAGTATAATGCTGGGACAGCATAGTATAATGCTGGGACAGCATAGTATAATGCTATGACAGCATAGTATAATGCTGGGACAGCATAGTATAATGCTGGGACAGCATAGTATAATGCTATGACAGCATAGTATAATGCTGGGACAGCATAGTATAATGCTGGGACAGCATAGTATAATGCTGGGACAGCATAGTATAATGCTGGGACAGCATAGTATAATGCTGGGACAGCATAGTATCATGCCTGCCAGCATAGTATAATGCTGGGACAGCATAGTATAATGCTGGGACAGCATAGTATAATGCTATGACAGCATAGTATAATGCTGGGACAGCATAGTATAATGCTGGGACAGCATAGTATAATGCTATGACAGCATAGTATAATGCTGGGACAGCATAGTATAATGCTACGACAGCATAGTATAATGCTGGGACAGCATAGTACAATGCTGTGACAGCATAGTATAATGCTGGGACAGCATAGTATCATGCTGGGACAGCATAGTATAATGCTACGACAGCATAGTATAATGCTGGGACAGCATAGTACAATGCTGTGACAGCATAGTATAATGCTGGGACAGCATAGTATAATGCTGGGACAGCATAGTATAATGCTGGGACAGCATAGTACAATGCTATGACAGCATAGTATCATGCCTGCCAGCATAGTATAATGCTGGGACAGCATAGTATCATGCCTGCCAGCATAGTATAATGCTGGGACAGCATAGTACAATGCTATGACAGCATAGTATAATGCTGTGACAGCATAGTATCATGCCTGCCATCATGATCATTGCCAAGATCATCATACCACGAATATTTCTTCTGCCTGTACAAGAATATATTCTTATTTATAAGATTCATAAATTTAGTCAGACGTCTGAAAACGAGGGAAGTGGCGACGTTTCGGTCCATCCTGGACCGTTATCCGGTCTAGGAAGGACCGAGACGTCGTCACCTCACTTCCATTTTCAGACGTTAAGTAAAGACGTCTGAAAACGAGGGAGGTGGCGACGTTTCGGTCCATCCTGGACCGTTATCCGGTCTAGGAAGGACCGAGACGTCGTCACCTCACTTCCATTTTCAGACGTTAAGTAAAGACGTCTGAAAACGAGGGAGGTGGCGACGTTTCGGTCCATCCTTTACCGTTATCCGGTCCAGGAAGGACCGAGACGTCGTCACCTCACTTCCATTTTCAGACGTTAAGTAAAGACGTCTGAAAACGAGGGAGGTGGCGACGTTTCGGTCCATCCTGGACCGTTATCCGGTCTAGGAAGGACCGAGACGTCGTCACCTCACTTCCATTTTCAGACGTTAAGTAAAGACGTCTGAAAACGAGGGAGGTGGCGACGTTTCGGTCCATCCTGGACCGTTATCCGGTCCAGGATGGACCGAGACGTCGTCACCTCACTTCTATTTTCAGACGTTTAAAAAAAGAGGTCTAAAAACGTGGGAGGTGGCGACGTTTCGGTCCATCCTGGACCGTTATCCGGTCTAGGAAGGACCGAAACGTCGTCACCTCACTTCTATTTTCAGACGTGTTGGTTGGGAGTCTTAATCTTCAGCCCTCGTTATTATGACTTGCTGTCTACGCTATTCAGTGTAAACTTTTATCTGAAGGAAGGAGGATTTGGGTGACAGGAAGTTGTAAGTAGTCTAAGTAGAAATGGCCAGAATTTTCTCCCTACTCTTAATGGTATGATTGTTTAATGCGTTTCTATCATCACAACATATTGAAATGCACAATGTATCATTGGTCCGTGTGGGGGCAACGCTGACTTATCGCAATGACGATTTTTAGTTAAAAAACAGATTTCATGTTATTTTTACCATTAAAATTAATGTGAATAACTTATTTTCAGTATAGATGATGAAAATCAACGTGTTTTCATAAGACATAACTATAATATTCTTCATTTTACGAGTATTGTAGGTGACAATACAAGTCCTGCCCTGAAGCTGACCAAGTTTCAGGTCCGAATAATCCTGAAAACCAGTAAAAAAAATTTAATACCACATAAAGGGTTGTTCTGCTCTCTTACTCGATATCTAATAGCGTAGCGGTGGGGCCCAGGAACTAGGTCCCGAAGACAATTGACACAGGTAAGCACATCAACCAAGACAAGTTTCAGAAATCTATATACATTTTTTTTTCAAGTAGAAAGCCTAAGGTTTTTCAAAGGAAAGTCCGATGAAAGTCTATATTTCTTCTATAGCTAAGAGAACTTGAATATAAAAACTGAGTAAAGTAAATATCTAATCAATCGGAAGCAATTCTCACGGAGCCGACGTGACAACGAACAAATACTCAGTAGTATAGATAAATTGGACATTGATATCCTATTTAAAATGGGTGGGAAAAGATCGACAGTTCACTGGTGGAAACTGGAAATAAAGATGAATTTAAGGGCCTTAAAGCAGAGGCTCAGTTCACGTGTAATAGGCAGCTGGAGTGCCAACCCAACTGGCAAACCAAATGGGTGTTACTGGTTGGCACACTAACGGTGTGTATTGGGTGCCAACTCTAATCCGAATTCAGCACTTTATACAATGAAGCCCAAATGATTCGGGAGTGAAGCCTAGACAGCTTATCCTAATTCACTAATTCACAACACACAACGAGCTAGTCTGTACCCCAGCCCCCCCACTCATACATACATACATACATACATACATACATACATACATACATACATACATACATACATACATACATACACACAGTATGGGTAATGGCAAGGGGAAACACTAGAGCCCGGCTTCCCCCTTGCGCTAATGGACACACAACCCCGGGAGAATGTCACAAGTTTTAATGAGAACGACGAATTTTGAGTGAGTGATGGGCAGTCCCCGGACGTGTAGGTGACAGGTGTGCCGGAAATAGCCAGGTGTGGGACGTGGGGGGGGGGGGGGATTACCATGTGTGGTGGGGGGAGGGTATTGCATGGAGAGAAATGGAAGGAGAGTAGAAAGCAGCAGGGAAGAGGGAGAGAAGGAGAGAGAGAGAGAGAGAGAGAGAGAGAGAGAGAGAGAGAGAGAGAGAGAGAGAGAGAGAGAGAGAGAGAGAGAGAGAGAGAGAGAGAGAGAGAGATAACCACAGGACATAGCTGAGAGAGAAGGCATCAGAAACAGCTTGACAAACGATTCTCGAGTATTCAACCTGAAGATGGGGGACGAAGGCCTTCAGCTACCTGGACCCCTGACCTATTATGGTACTTTGGGGACCTGACCCACCTCCAGACCTCTTGAAACCTTGGGGATCGAACTCTGACCTGAAGCAAGGCCGTCAACGCCCCCCATCACACCGGTCAAAAAGTCATTGCCATGGCTTTGAGTTTCCCCAACAATTTCCTTTATTCCCAATCGCTTTCGGGGGAAAAAATTATTCCCCAAATCCCTTAATTCTTCCCTGCCACAATCACGCTAATCACCAGTCTTCGAATCTCAAGTTTACTGATAACAACATTTTGCGTGGCTTCTTTATGTTGTCTCAGAATATATTATGAACTTTTAGCTCACGCTCCACAACCTTTCGGACGATTTCTTGCAATTCCTCTTCTTTAGCCTGACCGATAGTAAATGGGACCTTCCACTCGTCAGTGGCGGATGCCATATTCACATTTTGGTGTTAAGATTTGTCATTGTGTGTATAACTGTGTGCATGTGTACTTGCATGCGTGTGTGCGTGCTTGCGTGCGTGTGTGCGTGTGGGATTTGAAGTTCAAAACAGTTATTTTCAAGAAATCTACGATAAAATGATTTTTTTTCAGGAACTATTGATTATAAGGAAGCATTAAACTGTCAGAACGTTCTTAAACTAGTCAATGGGAGTCAGTGCATTTCACTCGCTAGCGCTCTCTCTGTCTCTGTCTCTGTCTCTGTCTCTCTCTCTCTCTCTCTCTCTCTCTCTCTCTCTCTCTCTCTCTCTCTCTCTTCTGCCCCCTTTATCGGCATGTCCGCCTGTGTGTCTGTCTCCCTGAACTACCATCAGCTTTTCATCAATATTTTACACCAAATACTCACACCCGCCTCGCCTGGTGCATACCCTGGGGGGCACTAAACCTGGCTCCACACACACACACACACACACACACACACACACACACACACACACACACACACACACACAGAGTCACTTCTCACACTGCTCTGCTGCTGCTAAAACTAATCCATGTGATACTTCCTATCCTCTCTTCTCCCTTCCCATTTACCACTAATCATTCCCCCACCTTCCACTTCTCTTCCACAAACACTCGCAACTCCATCATCCCTCAACATATGTTAATCTTATTAACATACTTTTATCATTAAAGTTATGTAATAATATCTTTATCAACATTTTACCCATAACTTTCTATATTATGTATATAAAAGAAAATGTGTCTGTTCGAGGTTGGAGGGTAGAGGCTTTGGGCTGGCTTCATCTATTTCTTCACAGTCATTACTTTTGGGTACGTGCACAACATGGGGTGGGTCAGGATTAGTGTCAAAGAAAACAGTGCCACACGGCACTTTCACAACGTCACCCGCGGCCCCCAACGGGAAAATCTCGCAATACCATACGATTGGACCTTCAATTATCTTTATTAGTATTAAAACAAAATTTAATACTGGAAAGAAAAGAAAGGGAGGAGGTGGAGAAGAGGGAGGGAATAGAGGGAATAGAGGGGGAAAACTGGAAAAAGGAGGGAGTGCAGGGAAGAGATGTGGTGGATAGGGAGAGAGAAGGGAGGATAAGGAAGAGACGAATGGGTTAGAAGAGGGGGGGAGGGGAGATAAAGGAAGGGGAACAGACAAGGGAATAGAGAGAGAGAGGGGAAGGGGGGTAGAAGGGAGGGAAGGGAACTATGAGGAGAAAGCGCCAAGCCATTACCACTATATAGCACTGGCAGGGGTCAGGATAAGGATTGGGGATGGGACGGCGAGGGGGAAGGAATGGTGCCCAACCACTTGGACGGTCGGGGATTGAACGCCGACCTGCATGAAGCGAGATCGTCGCTCTACCGTCCAGCCCAAATGGTTGGGTAGGGGGGGGGGGTAGAGACCATGACACTGCTGGGTACCACTGTGAGTACCGGTATACAAGATGGGGTACCACTGTGAGTACCAGTATACAAGATGGGGTACCACTGTGAGTACCGGTATACAAGATGGGGTTCCAGGCAGTGGCCTAGGCTGACCCCAGACCCGCTCATGTTGGTCACTTACCCTTCATCAACCACTATACACGATTGTGTGAGGCTAGCCCACAGCGTCTGGCCTCTATTCATGGACATGGCCTCCAATCATGGACAGACATTCTTATACATATATTCTTACTATATTCCTCTTCAAGCACGAATCCCCTTAACACCCGACACGTTATTTTCCCTCAAGGTGCCAAATCTAATCATTAACATTATGAACGATTGGCAAATCTTCCTCTGCCATTTATCACCCATTAGCGCACATTTCTAGCTTCTTCCTGCCGTCATCATGCACTCTAATTCCTCCTACCTTGTACTATCCAACGCCTTAGTGATACACCATCATGAGTGCATTCATCTTTTCATCGAGGAAGTAATTACACACTACAAATTGTGTTCAACCTTCAGGTGTACACAGACATCAGGGGCCCCCCGCCCCCCCCTAGGTACAGCTCATCTCACCCCTCCATAGGACCACCTCCTCCAGAGGGCCAACTCCTCCAGAGGGCCAACTCCTCCAGAGGGCCACCTCCTCCAGAGGGCCACCTCCTGCAGAGGGCCACCTCCTTTAGAGGGCCAACTCCTCCAGAGGGCCACCTCCTCCAGAGGGCCACCTCCTCCAGAGGGCCAACTCCTCCAGAGGGCCACCTCCTCCAGAGGGCCACCTCCTCCAGAGGGCCACCTCCTCCAGAGGGCCACCTCCTCCAGAGGGGCCAACTTCTCCAGAGGGCCACCTCCTCCAGAGGGCCACCTCCTCCAGAGGGGCCAACTTCTCCAGAGGGCCACCTCCTCCAGAGGGCCACCTCCTGCAGAGGGCCACCTCCTCCAGAGGGCCACCTCCTCCAGAGGGCCACCTCCTTTAGAGGGCCAACTCCTCCAGAGGGCCACCTCCTGCAGAGGGCCACCTCCTGCAGAGGGCCAACTCCTCCAGAGGGCCACCTCCTCCAGAGGGCCACCTCCTGCAGAGGGCCACCTCCTGCAGAGGGCCACCTCCTCCAGAGGGCCAACTCCTCCAGAGGGCCACCTCCTCCAGAGGGCCACCTCCTGCAGAGGGCCACCTCCTGCAGAGGGCCACCTCCTGCAGAGGGCCACCTCCTGCAGGAGAGCAAGAAACTGACACGATAAGAGTGTGAGAGAGATGTAGCCGCAGCCTCTCAAGGCTCTAGAGAATGACAGGTTGATAATACCTTAAGACCTGTCTAACTTACCGTCCACGGAGGCCAACTTACCAGCCATCACTCTCGATAAGTTCAAGTTAAGATAATAAAATACAGCCTGAAAGGATAGAGTAACTTTGGCTATTTCTATCCGCCTCTGTTACAGGTCCTTTAAGGGCCTTACAAATCCACACAGTATAGTCAGGTAATACTATTTTACATTATAAAAAATTTGTAAATATCTTCGATATCGGGCTACAAGACATTACGCCTACGTAGCACTTGTTAGGGATCGGGTGAGGAATTGTGCCCAACCACTTATGGACTGGTCGGGGGATTGAACGCTGACCTGCAAGAAGAGAGACCGTCGCTCTACCGTCCAGCCCAAGTAACTTGTACATTATAAAGACATTTACATTAATAGTTACCACGACTCTCTGGGTGAAGTACGGCTTCACTACCGGATCACTAACTAAAGCTAAAATAATCCAACGCAACTCTATACAAACTCGATAGATTGGACGGATATCTGTTATGGTGAGAAAACACAAGACGGGGGTCAGTTCTGGAAGGTTCCAGCCCAATAAAGATGCGCTTCCAGGGGGAGGGGTGGGGGGGTTGGAACACAAACGGACTCTCGTTGAGAGTCCAACAGAGTCTGGACCGGAAAGGCGTTCTTAATCGAACTGGCTCTTTACTACTGCAGTGAAAAATTGCACAATCTTAACTGCTCTTAGGTAAGACGAGCTCCCACTCAGGCAGTAAATCGCAATATCCAATCCGCTCTCCAACTCTTTTCAACTGCTAAGATAGTTATCAGAAAGCGCTAAGATAGTACTACTACAGAGCACTTGGAATGATTGATTGATTGATGAAGATTAAGCCACCCAAAAGGTGGCACGGACATGAATAGCCCGTAAGTGGTGGCCCTTTTGAGCCATTACCAGTATCAAGAGCTGATACTGGAGATCTGTGGAGGTGCGACTGCACCCTGCGTGACGGGAGATGTCTCCCGGACCAAATGGTGACTCAGAATGGATATGAGGACAAGGATCTGGGGATAAGGCTCCCTCATAGTGATACGTAAGAATACCAAGTCTGAACGTCAAGGAATATTTGTGCTACAGAACTAGACCTGTCAAGGTGATCTCCAGAACTAGACCTGTCAAGGTGATCTCCAGAACTAGACCTGTCAAGGTGATCTCCAGAACTAGACCTGTCAAGGTGATCTCCAGAACTAGACCTGTCAAGGTGATCTCCAGAACTAGACCTGTCAAGGTGATCTCCAGAACTAGACCTGTCAAGGTGATCTCCAGAACTAGACCTGTCAAGGTGATCTCCCTCAGCGCGGTAAACCATTTGAGTTGACAGTCCGGGAAATTATGTCGGGAGGAAAACAAAAATAGATTTAGCGTGACAGGAGAAATGTGAAGAGGAAGTCGTGAGTTCAGGAATACATCAGAGATGAAGTTTGAGGAAAAAGATGCTTAAGACAATAGCCGCTAGTGAGAGTGTGGCTCTGAAGGTATCTTCTATCTCTTCTCAAAGAGATGAATTTGTAAATATCTTCGATATCGTCTACATGTCATTACGTCTATGTAGCACTTGGTGGGGAACGGAATAAAGATTTGGGATGAAACGGGAGGAGAAGGAATGATGCCCAACCACTTATGGATGGTCGGGGATTGAACGCCGACCTACAAGAAGAGAGACCGTCGCTCTACCGTCCAGCCCAAGTACTTGGTCATGGGAGACGGGAAGGGGGGGGGAGGGAATATATATATATATATATATATATATGATGTTGATTTGATATATATATATATATATATATATATATATATATATATATATATATATATATATATATATGATGTTGATTTGATATATATATATATATATATATATATATATATATATATATATATATATATATATATATATATATATATATATATATATATATATATATATATATATTTTTTATAAAAATAGGAAGGGAGTACCACCTCTAGCTGGAAGAAGGGGGACCCATAGCCTCGGAGGAAACCACGCATAACGCATTAGAGGGAATGTTTAGATCCCCTCCAATACAGTTTCTGTGATATATATATATATATATATATATATATATATATATATATATATATATATAATCGACAATATCCTGCAAAATCCCACCTTACTTAATACTTTACATTATTGTTCACACTTGTGTTAAGTTGCAACATTTTTCACCAACTCTAAGACTCTACTTAACAGCTAAGTGAGAAGTGAATTAGCTATGCATGCCTGTACAAATATAACTCTTAAGAGTTTTTAAGAGTTATTAAAGCAGTCAGAGAGAGTCACAGAGAGAGTCACAGAGAGAGTCACAGAGAGAGTCACAGAGAGAGTCACAGAGAAAGTCACAGAGAGAGAAATAGCGACAACCACAAGGAAAATCTGACAGACACGATTTACTGTTTTTGGAATTTATTTTTTTTTTGGTGGATATATTTACAGCCTTTAATAGGAAATTCTGTAAAAAATGTGAAGGGGGAGATAACTAAGGTAATAGGACCCTCCAGGCCCTCTAATTTCGGGTCATTAGGTACCCATCTTGAGATGATTTCGGGGCTTGAGTGTCCCCGCGGCCAGGTCCTCGACCAGGCCTCCACCCCCAGGAAGCAGCCCGTGACAGATGACTAACACCCAGGTACCTATTTTACTGCTAGGTAACAGGGGCATTCAGGGTGAAAGAAACTTTGCCCATTTGTTTCTGCCTCGTGCGGGAATCGAACCCGCGCCACAGAATTACGAGTCCCATACCCACAATCAGTTTCCCAAAAATATACACCTGGAGATTTCACTCGAATAATTAATAAAACAGATTTCTGGCGAGTCTGACAGTATATACCGTCACAAAGTCAGATATTTAACCGAATATTACCCAAGAGTGATAATCAGGTTGTAATACATATTATATTTAACTTCTAGATCATTATACCAGGAGACAAGCGGTAACTTACAGCAAGGTGAAAAAAAATAAGTGTAAACACACAGAGCAAATCAATTTGCCCTGTGTGTAAATTGTAATTGCTTTTGTAAATTGCCAATTTACAAAAGCAAAAGTGCATTTGTGTAGTGTGTAGTGACGAGCAGACCCAAACACACACACACACATACACACACACACACACACACACACACACACACACACACACACACATACACACACACACACACACACACACACACACACACACACACACACACACACACACACACACAGCCGAGATATTAACCTACGTGATGGTAATGTTTCATCTCTCCCTCACAGAATACACAATCTGGTATTTTTCTGGCCCCTCGAAATATACAACTCTGAATCACAACTCTGTATGTATTACTAAATCCAGCTCTATATACACGTCATCTCTACCTTCACCAGCCCTACACTTGCCCTACACTTGCCCAACACTGCTCAACACCCTCCCTCTCCCACTACTCTTGCCTCTAACCCAAACACTTACCTAACTCCTCCCTAACTTTCATCCAAAGATTTTATAACGAAAATGTATTTATAAATCCTGCAGCAGGAGCCTCGCACTCTCTCAGAAATTAATTAATGAAGCAAAGTGTCTTTGGGGGCTTTTGAGAGCACTTGAGACGTCTCTCACCTTGCCCAAGGACGTCACAAGGAGACGTCACGGGGAGATGTCACGGGGCTGTTGTGTTGACGTCATGTTTGTTATCGTTGATAGTTCTCTTACTTGCAAATTGACAGGTGTGTGTGTCATGTCTAGGAGACGGGGCCCTGTCATCCATATCGCTGTCAGGTCTAGATTGGGGCAGATGTTGAATGCCTCACACGACAGATGTATGATGAGATAATGATGCCTCAGATGCTTCGTTAAGGCTGAGATGATTTGATGAAACGTCTCCACCTGTGTCTGTCCACCTTCTACCCGTCTCTGTCCACCACCCACCCGTCTCCACCCGCACCTGTCCACGGCCGACTTCCACCTCCGTGGGTGGAGATAGGTTCACTTATAAGTTAACAGACTTATAAGTAAACGCAAACAAACCGGCCATGACTTAAGACGCACATCTTTCTTATAATGACTTCTCGCCCTGCTGAAGAAGGTCGTAATTGCCCTTAGTTTGTCAGTAGTTCAGAAACCCGTCAGCCGAGAAGAAAACGTTATTTAAGTGATTATTGTCAAGTGATTAACTTGACGCTAATCACTTGACAGATTAACGATTATACAAGAGAGGTATTTTAAGAGCGAATGTTACACGCTATTCCCCACTGATTTCAACCCTCAGAACAACACACCCGTAAAACTCTTAAAAAACACTGATGAAAACACAAATTGTTTTTCCTCTATCGTGGCGAGTCGGGTCCAAAATAGACATCTGAACACACACACACACACACAAGTGGCTTTTCTATACATATAAAAGTCTCAATTTGTTTTCCCGGAGTAAAAAATATATATATATCTAAAAATGGTCAAGACAGGTTAATTATTCCTTTTCCATTTCGTAAGTTCTAAGGTAAGGGAAGCGTCTTATATTTTGGTCATATATTGAACACATCATCAAACCCGAATCGAAGGCATGTGGAATTAGGGGGACAAAATCATACACAATAGTATTATTTCATAGAATTTCGTACCTGAATTAATTGAAGGGGGGATTGGGGGGGGGGGTATAAGCGTCCTATATAAAATCGAAATTGTTGGAAAATAGAAACATTATAAAGTTAGAATTAGTAACACAGTTTCATCATTTTAGTGATGGTAGGAACGGTATGAGGCAAATTTTACTTTCAATAGGATGGAAGGATGGAACTGAGAAAGGAAGAGAGAGAGAGAGAGAGAGAGAGAGAGAGAGAGAGAGAGAGAGAGAGAGAGAGAGAGAGAGAGAGAGAGAGAGAGAGAGAGAGAGAGAGAGAGAGAGTGAGAGAGAGTGAGAGAGAGAGAGAGAGAGAGAGAGAGAGAGAGAGAGAGAGAGAGAGAGAGAGAGAGAGAGAGAGAGAGAGAGAGAGAGAGAGAGTGAGTGTGTAAAGTTCATATCGAGTGATTACGTCTGGGTGACGTAGATGCAACAAATCACTTTCACGTCTAGTGCCGGCTGCACCACTCCCGGATCACCAGGTTATTGCTACCCGTGTAAAGCACCGGCACACGCACGCTCCCATACACGCGCACGCGGGCATGTACACTTGGTGTTGTGTAGCGCAGTAGTGAGCGTTGTGGCCTCATACCTAACAGGTGTGAGCCACTTGCATTCTGGGAAAGGTCAGACGTTGGCCTAGAGGGCATCTCGGTAGCCTAGCAGGCTTCGTGTCTCCGACGTACAAGCGTAGTCCCATATACTCACGAGTACATAAGCAATCAAGCGCTCAAATACACGAATGCGCGCACTCAAGCGCTCCTAAACGAGCCACAGAGACAAGAAAAAGCATAAAAGTTTTGCGTCAGAGTAGTTAATAGACGGAGTGTACTTAAAACCACAACCCGTCCTCAGACCAAGTCCATTCCATCCAGCGGTCGACCCCCAAAGACGCATTTATTAATTTTAACATGCTGTTCATTCAAAGCAGGAATTTTCTCACGTATAAATGAACACTGTGCATATTTAGGCATCGGTAAATTTAAGTTAGGTTCTGTTGACGATTATATGTATTTGTAGCATTTACAGCTGTGTCATATGACACAGGTCATATGCCATATGACACAGGTCATATGTCATATGTCACAGGTCATATGTCATATGTCACAGGTCATATGTCATATGTCACAGGTCATATGTCATATGTCACAGGTCATATGTCATATGTCACAGGTCATATGTCATATGTCACAGGTCATATGTCATATGTCACAGGTCATATGTCATATGTCACAGGTCATATGTCATATGTCACAGGTCATATGTCATATGTCACAGGTCATATGTCATATGTCACAGGTCATATGTCATATGACACAGGTCATATGTCATGTGACATATGACATATAAGGCCGGCCAAAATTCAGGGCACGCAGACATCCTCTGGTGGCATCTCTCAGATATAACCTCAGATATAACCTATAATCTCTCAGTTCCCCAGATATAACCACTGCCGTTTATCAGTGGGGGGGGGGGGGAAGTGTCATCCATTCATGATAGCTTTGGGATGATTGCTCTTTCAATTGCAAGAAAATAGTTATATATTAGATGATAAGTCCATGCAAGGCTACTGATGAATCATCCAAGTGTTTACGTCACCCGTCTACAAGGGGCCCCGTCACCCGTCTACAAGGGTCCCCGTCACCCGTCTACAAGGGTCCCCGTCACCCGTCTACAAGGGCCTGTCACCCGTCTACAAGGGCCTGTCACCCGTCTACAAGGGTCCCCGTCACCCGTCTACAAGGGTCCCCGTCACCCGTCTACAAGGGGCCCCGTCACCCGTCTACAAGGGTCCCCGTCACCCGTCTACAAGGGTCCCCGTCACCCGTCTACAAGGGCCTGTCACCCGTCTACAAGGGCCCCCGTCACCCGTCTACAAGGACCCCGTCACCCTGCCACCTCTGAGGGAAGTCTTTCAGGTCACACTTTAGCTCTTTTCTGTGTGTGTGTGTGTGTGTGTGTGTGTGTGTGTGTGTGTGTGTGTGTGTGTGTGTGTGTGTGTGTGTGTGTGTGTGTGTGCGCGCGCGCGTGCGGGAGCGTATTCACAAATACCCACCAAGATAACCTCAAGATAACCTCAAGATAACCTCAAGATAACCTCAAGATTACCATCGTGTACCGATATAACACATCAACAATGGTCTCCGGAGAGGGATTCCACCAGGTTCACTCTGGTTCTCTGGTTATCTTGAGGTTATTTGAGATGATTTCGGGGCTTTAGTGTCCCCGCGGCCCGGTCCTCGACCAGGCCTCCACCCCCAGGAAGCAACCCGTGACAGCTGACTAACACCCAGGTACCTATTTTACTGCTAGGTAACAGGGGCATAGGGTGAAAGAAACTCTGCCCAATGTTTCTCGCCGGCGCCTGGGATCGAACCCAGGACCACAGGATCACAAGCCCAGCGTGCTGTCCGCTCGGCCGACCGGCCGAGGCTGATGGCTTGGGAGGGGGGGGGGAAGAAGCTGGAAGGGAAGGAAACTATCAGGGAAATGGGCCAAGCCATTACGACTATATAGCATTGAGAAGGGGTCAGGATAAAAATTTGGGATGGGACGGTGGGAAAGGAATGGTGCCCAACCACTTATGGACGGTCGGGGATTGAACGCGGACCTGCATGAAGCGAGACCGTCGCTCTACCGTCCGCCCCAAGTGGTGAGGGAGCGATTACTTTTTTTTTCCTGTCAGCTTGTTCGGGGGACATTTTTTTTTTGTTTTGTTTTCGACACTGCAAGAACGTCTGTGATTGGACACGTGACCATACAAGCCTCTGTTAATTGGTCACTACAGAATACACGCCGCGGGTGATTGGACACCAGCATACACAGCTCAAGTATTTATACCGTCTTGCTCTCCGAGCACAAACGTTTCCGCAGCAACACGGCAACAGAATGTTGGTAGAACGTTGACGAATTTGAGTTACAAAAGTTAAATCATTAAAAAGGGCTGAGAAATAATGTATAAAAAATTTAACATCTAATTATTTTTAAATATGATTAAAATATTTCACTAGAAAAAACAGGTATCAGCATATTATCTTGAGGTTATCTTGAGATGATTTCGGGGCTTAGCGTCCGTGCGGCCCGGTTCTCGACCAGACCTCCACCTCCCAGGAAGCAGCCCGTAGCAGCTGTCTAACTCCCAGGTACCTATTTACTGCTAGGCAACAGGAGCATCAGAGTGAAAAAAAAAAAACATTTTGCCCATTTGTCTCCGCCTCCACCAGGGATTGAACCCGGAACCTCAGGACTAAGAATCCGAAGCGCTGTTCACTCAGCTGTCGGGCGCCCATGGCTATGGGAATGGTGGGAATTAAATAATGTGTTCCATAGCACTAAAGGGAAGAATAATCGGTTTTAGCGTAATATAAAACTATACAAACATTTGTTTATAGCAATAAACTATACACAAACCAGACAACTGATAAATGTGTCATAATTCATAATTACGGACAGTTTGACATAGTCCATCTATTTCTCGTATGAGGAAACAGAGAAACATGACACATGGGAACAACGCATGACACATGGGTACAACATGGACCACAGGACCATGGACCACAGGACCACGGGTTCACAGGACCATGGACCACAGGACCACGGGTTCACAGGACCATGGGACTGTCCGGTACAAGTGAAATAGGATGCTGACCCATTAAGAAAATGGGAAACTCGTACATCACTGGATGATGTATAGGAATTAGTACAGAGATGCGTGCTATAGGAGGAGAAGGAAGGAAGGAATTATCAGGGGGGCAAGCGCCAAGCCATTACGACTATATAGGACTTGGAAGGGGTCAGGATAAGGATTTGGGACGGGACGGCGAGGCGGAATGAATTGTACCCAATCACTTGGACGGTCGGGGATTGAACGCCGACCTGCATGAAGCGAGACCGTCGCCCGCTATAGGGGGAGAGCAACGCTAAGTTACGTCGGTCAGTTCCCCGACCTACCTGACTTTGCCTGACCCAACCCAACCATGAGATGTGAAAGGCGAGTCGTGAGGGGATGAGTCGTAAACAGCAGTCGTGAGTATGATTCAAGTCGTAAGAGGCCGATGGTAAGAGATTTATACAGTATGAAGGGAATCGTAAGAGCTAAATCGTGAGTAAAATGTGAGTTGTGAGTGGAAGGTGGGCCGTAAGATATGAGTTACTGAGTGAGAGGTGGGTCGTAAGATATGAGTTATGAGTGAGAGGTTGGTCGTAAGATATGAGTTATGAGTAAGAGGTGGGTCATAGGAGATGAGTTATATAAGGTGGGTCCAAAGTGATGAGTTACGAGTATGAATCGTGAGTGAAAGACAAGTCGTCGAGGGGATACTAGAGAAATCCCATAAAAGATAAAGATTTAAGATTTACTGTAAGCAAAGATAAAGAGACTAAGGGAACCAGGCAAACACCCGCACACGTCTAAGTACATAGCCTAACCCCTAGACACTAAATGTTTTCCTTAAATCCCCGTTGTTGGGGGACAAGAAGCCCGTGTGTGTATATATACTCTACACTTGTATCAAAGTCCTTCCAAGATCGAATTTCTGATTTTCCCTAGAATGCAACCCCAACACACACACCAGTTGCCTAAATCCTACAAATACCTATTTACTGAAAAGGTGTCCAGGGACATTAGGTGAAAGGAAACCATTTCTGTCCCGCCAGGAATCGAACCCGGGACTTCCAATTGTGCGTCAAGAACGAAGCCTACTGTGCCACCCAACCGTTGACATCCAGGTGGCTAATGGCCCCACTCCACACGCAAGAGAATAATGGTGCCAGGTGGATTAAAAACTACTGAACACAATAATGTCTTCACACCCTCCTGTAGTTAGTCCTCTTAGGAGCAAAATTGGTTTACTATTCTGAACGATTAACGTAATTAACGTTACAAAACGCTACAGAAACAAGAACAGCCATTTTAAAGGGAAATGTGAACTACATACGTCTATATATACAAGTAGACAACTAAAATATAAAATAATTTTGAACACTATGCACTAAAATAAAAACAATAAAATCACATTAAAACAGTCAAATAAATCAAACACAAGTACACTCACACACACACACATAGCCATACACGCACATACATACATACACATGAAGCCATTCACAAGACATGACACAAATTATCAAGTACACAACATGTCTCACCTAGAGTGTGGCCGATCACCGCTTCCAAGGAATACAAAAAAAAAAAGTTGCAAAGCAGCGGTCACCAGATTGTCCAGCCTGTTGTGTCCCTCATAGTTCACGGGTGTACGCCACTCGGCGCTGAAACGTCCGCCAGCACACACGTAACGTCACAGATGTTGCTGGAACATCCACTTAACACACAGATAACATCCCGGTCGGTGCTGGGAATGTCCGCTAGCACAGATGTAACATCATGGTTGCTGCAAGAATGTCCGCTAACACACTCGTGTCATGAATGTTGCTGGAACGTTCGCTACAACATTTGTAATGTCATGAATGTTGCTGGAACGTCTGCTACAACATTTGTAATGTCATGAATGTTGCTGGAACGTCCGCTACAACATTTGTAATGTCATGAATGTTGCTGGAACGTTCGCTAGCTCACACGGAATGTGACAAACGTTGCTGGAACGTTCTCTAGCACACATGTAATGTTACAGATGTTGCTGGAACCTCCGCTGGCCCACACGTAACGTTACAGATGTTGCTGGAACGTTCGCTAGCACACATGTAATGTCACAGATGTTGCTGGAACGTCCGCTAACACACACGTAATGTAACAAATGTTGCTGGAACGTCCGCTAGCCCACACGTAACGTTACAGATGTTGCTGGGACGTCCGCTAGCCCACACGTAACGTTACAGATGTTGCTGGAACGTCCGCTAGCCCACACGTAACGTTACAGATGTTGCTGGAACGTCCGCTAGCCCACACGTAACGTCACAGATGTTGCTGGAAAATCCGCTAGCATACCCGTGATGTTACGGTTGCTACTCCTGGTGCCCATGATGATCCGCGCTCATCATATCGACCCCTTGTACTGGACCAAGAACTGGAAAGAAAAGAAAATTAATTAGTGTTAAGGTTCAACAAATATTGACATTTTCTTGTACACTATGGGCGAGGAAAAGAAAAGGAAGAGGATGGGTAAAAGTGTGGGAAGGAGACAGGATTAGAGAGAAGTGAAGGGAGGGGACAGAAGGGAGAAGAGATGAAGGTATGGAGATTAGGGAGAGAAAAGTGAGGGTGATATTGATTGTCACAATCACTTGTTCAGGGCACAACACAGGAAATACATAGCAACACATCAACACAAGGTCTCACACATCAACACAAAAGGCCACAACATCAACACAAAAGGCCACAACATCAACACAAAAGGCCACAACATCAACACAAAAGGCCACAACATCAACACAAAAGACCCCAACATCAACACAAAAGACCCCAACATCAACACAAAAGACCCCAACATCAACACAAAAGACCACAACATCAACACAAAAGACCCCAACATCAACACAAAAGACCACAACATCAACACAAAAGACCCCAACATCAACACAAAAGGTCACAACATCAACACAAAAGACCCCAACATCAACACAAAAGACCCCAACATCAACACAAAAGGCCACAACATCAACACAAAAGACCACAACATCAACACAAAAGACCACAACATCAACACAAAAGGCCACAACATCAACACAAAAGACCACAACATCAACACAAAAGGCCACAACATCAACACAAAAGACCACAACATCAACACAAAAGACCACAACATCAACACAAAAGACCACAACATCAACACAAAAGACCACAACATCAACACAAAAGGCCACAACATCAACACAAAAGGCCACAACATCAACACAAAAGGTCACACATCAACACAAAAGACCCCAACATCAACACAAAAGACCACAACATCAACACAAAAGGCCACAACATCAACACAAAAGACCACAACATCAACACAAAGGCCACCCAGCTACAAAACAACCACCACAACACCAAATCCTTCAACACACCTGGGCAAAAGTACAAATACAGTAGACTAAAATAATCGAGCCATTGCTGTAAGCAGGAGCCCTGAGCAGACGGCATCTCTGCTCTCCTCTCGCGGAAGACAGACCTCATTACTACATCAGAGAAACTCCCTCAAGTTTACTGCCAAGTCAGACAAGAAATCTTATTTACAGCTTCTCTTGCCAGAAATTATGTTCAAACTTACAAGTTAGTGAAAATTTAATTTTCTACATTTTCTGGGACACTTTACATTGATTTTTTTTTTACTTTGTCTGATCCGGCGAGAAAAGATTTAATGGTTTATTAAAATTATAATTTAATGTTCCGTGTCTTGACATTTTATTCACGATTGATATTATTGATAAAATCATAGACATACAGACACCACTAGATAGCCCCATTCAGTTTATGTCTTCAAAAGAGGATGTCTGGTAGTCCAAGATTGGAGGTCTGATGCTTGCGGCTAGCCTCACTAAACTTCCCACAATGACTGGTTGGAATTAGGTGACTGGCACTGTAGCCCGTCCTCTCGGGCGTTCACAACGTCACTAAACTGATTAAACTAAACTAAATCACCCGAACCTAACCTAACAGAGGACCCAGGAATAGAAAAAGGGACATCACGTCAATTTTGCGCGCCGGTGTGACTGGTTGGGCACGTGAGGTTTTGATTAGGGACTGGAAGAGGGACTGGGAAGAGGATTAGGGACTGATTAAGAAAATTGGTGAGGGCGGGTTGGTCAGAGACCAGTCGGAGTCGGCTTCCATGTCGACCAAACGCCGACACCGAGTCGGCGTCCATGTCGACCAAACGCCGACACCGAGTCGGCGTCCATGTCGACCATTTTGAAGTCGGCAGAGACGAATTGGTCGGCTCCAAGTCAATAAAGTTTTTTAATATTTCCATATCACAGATTTTCATATTCAAAAGCAATCTTCTGGCGTCAGATTTGCAGTCTCGGGGCTTCCGGATACCTCATCCAGAGTACAAATCTTGGGAACATCTTGGGAACATCTTGGGAACATCTTGGGAACATCTTGGGAACATCTTGGGAACATCTTGGGAACATCTTGGGAACATCTTGGGAACATCTTGGGATCATCTTGGGAACGACTTTTTAATGTGCGTGAAATTGAACACAACAACATGATAAAAATGCTCATTTTCTTATGGATATTTTCCAATCTGGGTAAATACCTTTTACCAACTAATTTAGAAAAGCTGGCTCTCTTAACCTTAATATTTTATCTCAATATTGCTGTTTGAATTTCTTTATATTTATACTGCGGCACTTGGTGATTCAACAGTGTCACTCTACCAGACACTGCGGCACTTGGTGATTCAACAGTGTCACTCTACCAGACACTGCGGCACTTGGTGATTCAACAGTGTCACTCTACCAGACACTGTGGCACTTGGTGATCCAACAGTGTCACTCTACCAGACACTGCGGCACTTGGTGATCCAACAGTGTCACTCTACCAGACACTGTGGCACTTGGTGATTCAACAGTGTCACTCTACCAGACACTGCGGCACTTGGTGATTCAACAGTGTCACTCTACCAGACACTGCGGCACTTGGTGATTCAACAGTGTCACTCTACCAGACACTGCGGCACTTGGTGATTCAACAGTGTCACTCTACCAGACACTGTGGCACTTGGTGATTCAACAGTGTCACTCTACCAGACACTGCGGCACTTGGTGATTCAACAGTGTCACTCTACCAGACACTGTGGCACTTGGTGATTCAACAACACCCCTATGAAGCCTCTGGCACCATCCCACACCCTTTTCACCAACAACAGTCACGTGAAACACAACAGGTTGTGAAAACAACCCCCTAGTTACCTTGACGACAACTCCACCACTTTTGTACGAAGCTTCGTACATCAATATTTTGTTTACCTGCATCTCAGCTGTTCGAAATGTGGAGAAAGACGAAGGAGAAGAATAGCGAAGGAGAGGGAACAGATGGCGAAGATAGGAAGGACAAGGAGGAAGGTAAGATAATATTGAGGAGACAGTCTTAAGCCTATACTATACAGTACTTGGAAGGGATAACAGGACTCGACTATTGGGAATCGAACGCCATTTCTCAGACAATATTGTGAGAGGCGATTGATAGTGGAAAATGCAAAGGAAGGAAAGCGCGTCATTGATAATAAGAGGAAGAAGAATGGGAGAGAATAGACAGTAAGGAAAGGAAAGAGGATAGACAGTAAGGAAAGGAGAAAGGATAGGTAGAAAGATATGAAAACAGAACTCCTCAGTGACTAAGGGAGAGGACATGAACAGTAATTGTGAGATGAAAGGAGCTGAAGGAGGTGCTGGGGGAGGGAAGATAGACAGTAAAGGATAGGAGGAGGCAGACGGGATGGACAGCGAGACTGATGAATAACGAGACAAAATGCCGGGCAGCCTAGCGGACAGAAGGCCAGGCAGCCTAGTGGACAGAAGCCCAGGCAGCCTAGTGGACAGAAGCCCAGGCAGCCTAGCGGACAGAAGCCCAGGCAGCCTAGTGGACAGAAGCCCAGGCAGCCTAGCGGACAGAAGCCCAGGCAGCCTAGTGGACAGAAAACCAGGCAGCCTAGTGGACAGAAGAACAGACAGCCTAGTGGACAGAAAACCAGACAGCCTAGTGGACAGAAGGCCAGGCAGCCTAGTGGACAGAAGGCTAGGCAGCCTAGTGGACAGAAGACCAGGCAGCCTAGTGGACAGAAGGCCAGGCAGCCTAGTGGACAGAAGACCAGACAGCCTAGTGGACAGAAGGCTAGGCAGCCTAGTGGACAGAAGACCAGGCAGCCTAGTGGACAGAAGACCAGGCAGCCTAGTGGACAGAAGGCTAGGCAGCCTAGTGGACAGAAGACCAGGCAGCCTAGTGGACAGAAGGCTAGGCAGCCTAGTGGACAGAAGACCAGGCAGCCTAGTGGACAGAAGACTAGGCAGCCTAGTGGACAGAAGACTAGGCAGCCTAGTGGACAGAAGACCAGGCAGCCTAGTGGACAGAAGGCCAGGCAGCCTAGTGGACAGAAGACCAGGCAGCCTAGTGGACAGAAGGCTAGGCAGCCTAGTGGACAGAAGACCAGGCAGCCTAGTGGACAGAAGACCAGGCAGCCTAGTGGACAGAAGGCTAGGCAGCCTAGTGGACAGAAGACCAGGCAGCCTAGTGGACAGAAGGTTAGGCAGCCTAGTGGACAGAAGACCAGGCAGCCTAGTGGACAGAAGGCCAGGCAGCCTAGTGGACAGAAGACCAGGCAGCCTAGTGGACAGAAGGCTAGGCAGCCTAGTGGACAGAAGACCAGGCAGCCTAGTGGACAGAAAACCAGGCAGCCTAGTGGACAGAAGGCTAGGCAGCCTAGTGGACAGAAGGCCAGGCAGCCTAGCGGCCATCTACACACATCTTAGCATACTATATTAATATTGTAATAACTTCACAAGTCTTAATTAGTTAAAAAAAATCAAATTTACTTTAATTTACAATTTTATGTAATTAAATAAGCGACATGAGGACTCCTGAAGCGATCTTGGAGGCCCCCCCACATCCTCCTCACCTGATTGAATCAACCAATCAGGATGAAGGCAAAACATGGCATAATATGATTGGTGAAAATATCACGCCCACAAGTCCTCGGATGATCAGGATGCAAGAGAGACGCCCCCACAGGTCGGCTCCTATTGGCCGACGTAGATCAGGGAGAACCACTCAGACGAGGTGGTAGGACAGAGGTCAGAGGTCAAAGGTCAGAAGACAGAGGTCCTGGAGGACCTGATGTTCAAGATGACACCATTTAACACATACAAATGCAGCCTATAGCCTGAGCAATCAGGACTGAGCACAGTCGCTGTAGTAGTGGGGGCGGCGGCGCCCCGTTCAGCTATTGGAGTTTTTATCAATAATGATTCGTCGACGTGTAGCGAGTGGTTCGTCTACTGTCAAGAGCTGCAGGCAAGTCACGACCCGATCCAGAGATGTACTCTGCTTCTTGACAACAGGAGGGAAGGACTGACTGTGTTTTGTTTCCCCCATATATGAGCTGTGGTAATAGTCCCTATGTGAGGTGTGGTAATAGTCCCTATGTGAGGTGTGGTAATAGTCCCTATGTGAGGTGTGGTAACAGTCCCTATGTGAGGTGTGGTAATAGTCCCTATGTGAGGTGTGGTAACAGTCCCTATGTGAGGTGTGGTAACAGTCCCTATGTGAGGTGTGGTAACAGTCCCTATGTGAGGTGTGGTAACAGTCCCTATGTGAGCTGTGGTAATAGTCCCTATGTGAGGTGTGGTAATAGTCCCTATATGAGGTGTAGTAATAGTCCCTATGTGAGCTATGCTAACATAGCCAGTGGAAATGAGTATATCGTAAAACTCGGAATTGAGAGTAATTTGCCACCAGTTTGTCATTTGGTTGATGGATGCCACGAGGCTATTAACCGGGATTCAGCACTTCTATACACTTGTCAGTAGGCTGTATGCATGTATACCCAACCACCAGCATGTATGGAATCGTAGCGCTTCAGAGAGCCAGGCTAACAGGGAAAAGAAATCTGTAGTTAAGAGAAAAGAAATAGTGAGAGGTAGTTTGACATCGTGAAAGATACACTCGTAGAAAGAGATTGCCTCACTGATTACAATGGATCAGGCGAAGCCCAAGTTTGTTTTTATTTCGTTATGTTTATTATACTCCCCATACCCGTCCTGTGGGTGATAATGGAGCTCATACCCGTCCTATTGGTGGTGGTGGACTCCATACCCATTTTATGTGTGGTAGTGGAAAAGGTTACAGAGTACATAATTGGTTTAGGAACTCCATTTAGCTAAATATATTAGAATCTAAACTAGCTAAACAGTTTAATGTATATATATATATATATATATATATATATATATATATATATATATATATATATATATATATATATATATATATATATATATACTCTCAGCACTGCATAAATCAGTCTTCCACAGCACGAGGAGGGAGTGGGTGGGTTTGGGAGGGACACAGAACAAACCAATTTTCACTGGGATTTCCCTGCGCGATCAGTTGACTGTGTTGGGGGCCTCCGTCACACTCCGGCATACCAAGCATCTCTGCCGAGATTCCTGGTCACACCAGCAAACTGGATTAGCAACGAGTGACATGCTAGCCGGTGCCCCGACCTACACATCACCTATAGTAAATTAAATGAGTGAAAGTCAGCCATTTAGCGCGGCAAATAATGTTAGTTAACCCGATTGCATGCAGTTGGTAAGGATGGATAAGGATGGTAAGGATGGATGGATGATGGATGCCGTGGTAAGACGTTATTTCATTGCAAGAAAGTTTGCAATTTGATGTTGTAGGATAAGATCTCTCACATGTTGCTGAGTATTTATTAATATAGAAATATAGTCTGTTTTGGTCATAGCCAATCAGTGTCTGCATCCTCTGCCTTGATGGCACGTGTATCTATATCTTCAAAAGATATTGTCTGCCTGTTTGTCTGCTTGAGGATGGAAGGCAGAGGCTTGCGGCTAGCTTCATTAAACTTCGAAGGATAGATGGTAATTGTATCAGGATAGTCATGGGGGGGGGGGAAAGGTTATCTTGAGGTTATCTTGAGATGATTTCGGGGCTTTAGTGTCCCCGCGGCCCGGTCCTCGACCAGGCCTCCACCCCCCCAGGAAGCAGCCTGTGACAGCTGACTAACACCCAGGTACCTATTTTACTGCTAGGTAACAGGGGCATAGGGTGAAAGAAACCCTGCTCATTGCTTCTCGCCGGCGCCCGGGATCGAACCCGGGACCGCAGGATCACAAGTCCAGTGTGCTGTCCGCTCGGCCGACCGAGAAGGGGGGAAAAGTCAGGAGACAAAGCTTACAAGCACTGGCAGTTCTGACAAAAAATACAGCCCTAGCTTAGCTACGAATCTCACCACATTGTGTCATAAAGGCAGACCAAAGCACACTATTCTACATTTCCTAAACTTTTTCTTGATGTGCATCTCTCCATCTTACTTACTAAACCTGTGGCTCACGTGTGTGTGTGTGTGTGTGTGTGTGTGTGTGTGTGTGTGTGTGTGTGTGTGTGTGTGTGTGTGTGTGTGTTTACTAGTTGTGTTTTTACGGGGGTTGAGCTTTGCTCTTTCGGCCCGCCTCTCAACTGTCAATCAACTGTTTACTAACTACTATTTTTTTTTTTCCCACACCACACACACACACACACACCCCAGGAAGCAGCCCGTGACAGCTGAATAACTCCCAGGTACCTATTTACTGCTAGGTAACAGGGGCATTCAGGGTGAAAGAAACTTTGCCCATTTGTTTCTGCCTCGTGCGGGAATCGAACCCGCGCCACAGAATTACGAATCCTGCGCGCTATCCACCAGGCTACGAGGCCCCTAGCCTGTGTGTGTGTGTATGTGTGTGTGTGTGTGTGTGTGTGTGTGTGTGTGTGTGTGTGCGTGTGTGTGTGTGTGTGTGTGAAAGAAAGAAATATATAGCTGATATGATAACAACAAAACGAGTCGGGCGTCAGCGCACTAGATAACTGCCGGTTAGAAAGGCGAGGCCCAAGAACTGATGCCCTCTTCCTCCCCTCGGGCATCACCCCACTTTCCCGGGCTGCCCCTTCCCCCCCCCCCCTCGCCCCCTTGGTTGCCTGAATCTCAATAAGATTTCTCAGAGATTGCTGATGATAACCTAAACTGGATTGTGAACGGAGTTGGTTCTGTGTGCCGCTGTAACGATTGAAAAATGCTATCTGGCGCCCACGTGTGCAGGCTAAACCTGTTTTTCCCGGCTTCTGTGTAACAGGATTATGTGCAGCTTGTTATAGGAACACACACTGTATAATTCCGGTAGTGTACAGCGGATGTGAATGGACAGGTTACATGACCTCAGTGCTGTACCTCTGGTCAAGATGTAGGTTATATCACCTTGGTCCTGTGCCGCTAGTTAGTGAGAGTGGGGGCAGGTTCTAGTACCCCCCAGTGCTGTACCACTCAAGGTATGGGAGACATCATTGTTGATGTCCACCTCAAGATACGTCACTGACACATCACAGAGACTCTGGGTCCCAGTCGACAATCGACTGGGACTCAGTCGATTGTCATCACAATCGACTTGAGAATGGTCCAGGACGGACCGAAACGTCGTCGTCGTCCCTTCACTTTCTAGTGTGTGGTCTGGTTAACCCCTTTTTTATCTCTACAATAACACATTTGCGCTCTTTTCTGTTGGAAATGTATTTTCTCCTCCAATTCAACATACTTATAATTAACCCCATCTTGATCTTTTAAGTCTGATGTAGTTACTTATAGCATGAAACACTGTCAAACGCTCTCTGGTAATCCAGGAAGATGCAGTCAGCCCAATCTGTCTTTCACCTGTGTGATCACTGATAACGTGAAATAGAACTTCGTCGGCACTGAGTTAAGATCTGGAATGAGTCATTAACGTCTTTGAGGTTACTGGCAGACCTCGTTAGGTGGAAATATAGTTTTCTTAATTTCTGGCTTTAGGCGTCTGAGATGCATAAATTCAAACGCTGTGATCCTTCCAATACTAATATTATATAAACACACACACACACACAACACACACACACACACACACACACACACACACACATATATATATATATATATATATATATATATATATATATATATATATATATATATATATATATATATATATATATATATATTTATGTATATATAAGGGAATAACTTTCCAACTCGTGAAATTCTCAACATGTGGAGAGAAATTCCGATCGAAGGAAATTAGAGATAGACAAGGCAGATATCTGTCTGTCTGTCTGCCAGACAGACAGACAGACAGATGGAAACGATATTTGCAACTGGCATGAAGGATCTCAGGACTGGGAGAGTAATGATATGATATGAAGCAACCTGAGAGTTGTCATGTCCACACTGACCAACTCCTCTCCCGTCCTCCCATCCCATCTCCTCTCCCGTCCTCCCATCCCATCTCCTCTCCCGTCCTCCCATCCCATCTCCTCTCCCGTCCTCTCATCTCCTCTCCCGTCCTCCCATCCCATCTCCTCTCCCGTCCTCCCATCCCATCTCCTCTCCCGTCCTCCCATCCCATCTCCTCTCCCGTCCTCTCATCCCATCTCCTCTCCCGTCCTCCCATCCCATCTCCTCTCCCATGCTCAATATCCCTTCCAAGTGTTATATAGTAATGATGACTTGTCGCTTTCTCTTCATAATGGTGTTACGATAAAATTACTAAGAGCAGTGGCTTAGGGCAGATGGAACATATGTATAAAACACATATAAACGAACATATATAAACGAACCACGATCATATATAATACAAAAAAGTAAAAACAAATTAAGATAAAACTGCTATGTTGCCTTCTTCCGAAAGTGGTAAATGCAGGATATAACTATTGGGTATGGAAAAATGTAAATACTATAATATGAAAAACTAATTTTAACAAATAACCAAACTGAAAATTGTTCCTTAAAAACTATATTACAGGGTGCCAAACAATCAAACCAAACAATCAAACAGATAAGTTAACGTTACGTTAGAGAACAAGAAATAAAATGGTGCTGAAAATACTGAATACTAAGCCGCGTGAATCTACCATCACCCAAAGGAGCGTGAAAGCAAAGATACACAGCTACTGAGCACAGGGGCCAGATTCACGAAAATACTTACGAACGTGTAACATCTTTCCTCAATCTTTGACGGCTTTGGTTAAATTTATTAAACAGTTTACAAGCATGAAAACTTCCCATTCAACTGTTGTTATTGTTATAAACAGCCTCCTGGTGCTTCGGAGCTCATTAACTGTTTAATAATTGTAAACAAAGCCGCCAAAGATTGAGAAAAGATGTACAGGTTCGTAAGTGCTTGCGTAAGTGCTTTCGTGAATCTGGCCCCCTTGAAGAGTATTCTGAGCTGACTAGCTTGTATATATACGGAGAAACGGCCGGCCAGGTGGCGCTGGTGTCTCGATAATTGCAAGCAGGCAGGTAGAACCAATCAAGGTGCTTGTTCACCTGCTGTCACCAGGTGTGATGGGGGGGGGGGTCATGGGTACAGGAGAGTAGGGGGGGGGGAGTAGACTACACTGTCTAAGACGTCTGAGTACTAGTTGTTGTTTTTTTGCTGTAATTGTTCTATGCAGACGTTACTTGGTTGAACAGGTGATGATGGAATAGGCTTAATCTCCTTTTCTAGGGAGGTTCTCGTGACAATGGTCTCACCTGCTCCCAGGTGCACCTCACCTCTATAATTATAGATTTTATTAAACATAATAAATAATGCAAGTTCTCATGTCTCATACCCCATATGCTTCAGTACCTCATATGCCTCATACCTCCCATGACTGATACCACCATGCCTCATACCTCACATGCCTCATACCTCACAGTAAAGAGACTCTCTAGGGAGAATGTCACACTTTACACAGCAGTTGGACCAGTTTGCTCTCACATTTATAATCTCTCTCTCTCTCTCTCTCTCTCTCTCTCTCTCTCTCTCTCTCTCTCTCTCTCTCTCTCTCTCTCTCTCTCTCTCTCTCTCTCACACACACATTCGTATTCTTATTTTAGCCTGTTCCCCCTTCCCTCACCCCTCATTCATTACGCTTTCCATCACGCATGGCGCTTGGTGTATGTTTGTAGCGTATATATACACGCTAGTTGCTGTCCCCTCTCTCTCATTCATCTCCTCTACATCACTTCCCCTCTCCTTCCTTCTCCACACTCCAGCCCTCCCCCTCTCTCTCTCTCCCCACACCCTCCGTCCCTAGTTCTCTCTCTCTCTCTGGACTCTTGTCGTATCTGGAAAGGGAGGGGACAGTGACCCCCCCCCCCCTCACCCAACAGTTGTGGTGAAGGTGAGGGGGGCTGCAGGTGAGGGGGGGCTGCAGGTGAGGGTGGCTGTAGGTGAGGGGGGGCTGCAGGTGAGGGGGGCTGCAGGTGAGGGGGGCTGCAGGTGAGGGTGACCTCCTATCACCCAGCTCTCTATCACCTTCATTTACGTAAAAATTTCTGTTTTACAGCTAATTACAGGCAAAGTATGATATTTTTTTACATTTTGCAGTCCCAATATGAATCACTTTACAAGAAAGAAAAATCAAATGAGAAACAAAAAAAAATTGAATAAAATAATTCCAAGAATAATTATGATACTGTAAAATTAGTGGGGGTAGCCTTTGTACTGTGTCAAGAGGTATTTGTTTCATTTATGTCAACCCCGACCAAATCATGTTAAGCACCTACCCAAGAGTAATTAGAGTTTAAAAACAGGGTGAGGCTACTAGCCCCATGGGTCAGGCCTCCATTTTCGGACAGAAAGACACATTCTAATTTATAGATATCAGATAGATACACACAAGCAACTTCTTCATATCTACAACACACTTGGATTCTTAGATTAGGTACAGCTTAAGCTGGGAGTCTGCCGTGATGCACCAGTCTGCAGTCTGCGAGAGCTGGAATGGTGTGGGAGGATGACAAATACAGCGCTTGTGTTATGTATTCAATGAATACAATACACGCGAGAAATGAGGGAGAGAGTGAGACTGGAAGAGAGAGAAAGTGTGTGTTTTAAGTTTGTAAAATATCTGGACAATAATCATGGAGAATCTTTCAGATAAATTGAAATAAATTTACTGAGATGTAAATACATTCAAAGGATTGTGAAGATCCAGCTATTATCACCCCACTTGATACAACCTGTGTATCACAAGTAATAGTGTATTTTTGCCCTTATCAGTACACCACCCCAGCCCTGCCATATACAGTGTATTCCCTTATCAGTACACCACCCCAGCCCTGCCATACACAGTGTATTCCCTTATCAGTACACCACCTCAGCCCTGCCATATACAGTGTATTCCCTTATCAGTACACCACCACAGCCCTGCCATATACAGTGTATTCCCTTATCAGTACACCACCCCAGCCCTGCCATACACAGTGTAATTCCCTTATCAGTACACCACCCCAGCCCTGCCATATACAGTGTATTCCCTTATCAGTACACCGCCCCAGCCCTGCCATACCCTTATCAGTACACCACCCCAGCCCTGCCATACCCTTATCAGTACACCACCCCAGCCCTGCCCTCTCCTACCACCGACCCTCCACAATCAACATGCAAATTAATGTGTCTAGATAACAGAGATAACGTTTCTATATAATCACCGGAGTTGTCCTCAATTATTCAGACTCTCGAGGGGACACAATTTCTACCTCTACTGCCTATACCTTCCAGGGAGGACCTGTACGTCATTTCTGAGCGGGTTTGCACCCTCTAAATAGGTGTTCCCCTGAGGTTATTGGCCAATCACCTCGAGTAACGTGTCTCTGTCTGGTTTCTGGAAATTTACATGTGAAGTATGAATATTTTACAAGCAAGAAAACTTCTCAATCAACTGTTGTTATTGTTATAAACTGCCTCCTGGAGCTTCGGAGCTCATTAACTGTTTAATAATCGTAAACAAAGCCGCCGAAGATTGAGAAAAGATGGATAGGTTCGTAAGTGCTAGCGTAACTACTTCGTAAATCTGGCCCCCAGGATTTTAAGGATATTGACCTGTAACCTCAATGTGACGTGGGACTCTGAATGATTACAGCCTCCTTCTATTTTCATGGTAAATTTCCCTCCCAATAATTCACCTTAAACCAACGAAGAGAGGTGCTAGGCTCCGTGCATGCTAAACCCATCAGTGATGTTGCAAAAAAAGAGAGAAGGATGAAGAGGCTGATGTTGCTACACCTGGACCTCCCTAGAGTAGTAATCCTTCACCATGATCATCACTATACCTTCCACTAAGCCGTAGGGTTAGGAAGCATGGATGGGGAGGCAAGGAATATGAGGGAAGAGCTGAGAAGAGAAGGAACAAGGTGGATAAAGACCGCCTCTTTAAGATAAGATAAAGTAGGGCGAGAGAATATAGGTGGAAGCTGGACACGGAATCAAGTCAAAGAATCAGAACACGAACTATTGCCTACGAGAACTTCTTCACATTCAACCAGACAACAAATGGAATACATTGAACGACTAAGGTGTGGAAGCCACCTCCAACTTTAAGGCCAGATTCGACACAAAAATTCTAACGTTAGAACAGTTCAATTGTAACCCAAAAGGTACAACAAGCTAGGAGGACATATGAACCATACAGTTTGTTCCAGGTATGAATAGATTGTATTGACTATGCAATATTTGTCCAGCCGGACTTTATATCACTGTCCCCTGGCCAGGGAGGGAGGGAGGGTGGGATGGGTGCCTCTCACAGGTCAAATGCCGCACACAGATGGGGATGCCTCCCTTGTACTTAATTCTATCCATTACTAACCTATTATAAATGTCAAGGAACGCCAAACTCCTGTGTTTTCCATTATCACTGCCCCCCAGCATTGACCCGCTGTACAGACTTCATATCAACACTGGAGATATCCATCTCGTCAACACCACATATCCGGCCCTTAGGAAGCACACAGCGCCATCACCACCCTTGCTACACCATGCCCTACACCTCCGTACACCCACCCTGCCACGCACACACAAATGAAGACCTTATTGCAAGGTCTTTATTAGGAAGATAAGGTCTTTATTGCAAGACCTTATCTTCCTTCGTCGGACAATACTCATCTTAAACACTAGTTTCTTTATGTTATTATGTAATTGCTAGTTCTGTTGGGAGGAGTTGTTCTTCTCCACGGCTCCTGCTATCCCGTTTTCTTTGTCTCTATTTCACCCTTCTTACCACAGCCCGTTCTCTTGATTTGCCAGAACGTACACAATAAAGGGTACTAAAATGCACGCACCCAAGCCAACTCTGTAACCTGACTCAGCTACGCATAAAGAAACGTGGATATTGCGAGCCGCTACTTTTTATAGCACCTGTTGTTTTATACATTGGGGGGAGCACATTGGGGGGAGCACATTGGGGGGACTACATTGGGGGGAGCACATTGGGGGGACTACATTGGGGGGGGGGGGGACTACAGCGAACAAAATGAGACACATTAGTTGAGAGAACAGGTCGATCTGCTTCACCCTCGCCTTCTCTCAATGATAGCTTCATTGTCTCCTCTCAGCTAACTGTCTGTGTCGTGTCACAATCCCCCACCACCGCCGTCAACAATCACTTTCACAAGATAATTCGCACATCACTAATGGCGACAATCCTCACCCTCAAATGATTGGCTAATCGAGGACCGAACATCAGCTAGGCCACAGTGCACCATGATGGCCATATTAATAAACGCTCCTTCACTACCGCAAAATGCAAACCACTGAATGACATTACAAAAAAAAAACTTTTCCGACCGCGAATAATCTGAGAAAGTTGCAGCAGTCCGCCCTATAAAATACCCCCGTTTTCTACCTCAAAAGCAGATAATGCGTCCAATTATAAAATCTTTTGTTATTAAAATATATCCTCAGGCGGATCAGATAATATTGTGTGGTTTATCTCTTAAACATGAGATTAGCTGGTGCTTGAGCCGTGTACTGGAGAGAGAGAGAGAGAGAGAGAGAGAGAGAGAGAGAGAGAGAGAGAGAGAGAGAGAGAGAGAGAGAGAGAGAGAGAGAGAGAGAGAGAGAGAGATTAGCACAGGCCTCTTGAGCGCACAGGTTAGCACCTTTGTGAATTCCGCTCATGAAGCCTCCCGGAGTGGGTCCAATATATCACCTTTATTCTCTTCTTCTTTTCCTCCTCGTCTTCTCCTCTTCTCACGAAGCTCCTCTTCCTCACAGCTTCTCATTCTCTTTTTACCTCTCCTGTCCTGAAGATATACATGAGAGGTATTTCTTGGTCTTTTGTACGCTCTTCTTGCTAGCCCGTCTCTTGTTGACCCCGTCTCTTGCTGGCCCCGTCTCTTGTTGGCCCTTCTCTTGCTGGCCCGTCTCTTGTTGGCCCCGTCTCTTGTTGGCCCGTCTCTTGTTGGCCCCGTCTCTTGTTGGTCCGTCTCTTGTTGGCCCGTCTCTTGTTGGCCCCGTCTCTTGTTGGCCCCGTCTCTTGTTGGCCCGTCTCTTGTTGGCCCCGTCTCTTGTTGGCCCCGTCTCTTGTTGGCCCCGTCTCTTGTTGGCCCGTCTCTTGTTGGCCCCGTCTCTTGTTGGCCCCGTCTCTTGTTGGCCCGTCTCTTGTTGGCCCCGTCTCTTGTTGGCCCGTCTCTTGTTGGCCCGTCTCTTGTTGGCCCCGTCTCTTGTTGGCCCGTCTCTTGTTGGCCCCGTCTCTTGTTGGCCCCGTCTCTTGTTGGCCCTTCTCTTGCTGGCCCGTCTCTTGTTGGCCCCGTCTCTTGTTGGCCCCGTCTCTTGTTGGCCCGTCTCTTGTTGGCCCGTCTCTTGCTACGGTCTCGTTAAGTGCTGTGTTTACTTACTGCCGCCTTCTTTCTACTATTCTAAAGCTTCTCCCTCTCCTTATACAAGTCGTTCATCTTCCTCATTATTCTTCAAGTGGTCCTTCCTCACCGTTCCCCACCAAGTAGACATTTACCACTATTCCAGACGCGCCCAACATGCCCACTTGCACTACAGCCACCACTTTCCCCACCTTCCCCAACACACCGCCTGCCTCCCCCACCTTCCCCAACACACCGCCTGCCTCCCCCACCTTCCCCAACACACCGCCTGCCTCCCCCACCTTCCCCAACACACCGCCTGCCTCCCCCACCTTCCCCAACACACTACCTGCCTCCCCCACCCTTCCCCAACACACCGCCTGCCTCTCCCACCTTCCCCAACACACCGCCTGCCTCCCCCACCTTCCCCAACACACCTCCAGCCTCCCCCACCTTCCCCAACACACCTCCAGCCTCCCCCACCTTCCCCAACACACCGCCTGCCTCCCCCACCTTCCCCAACACACCTCCAGCCTCCCCCACCTTCCCCAACACACCTCCTGCCTCCCCCACCTTCCCCAACACACCGCCTGCCTCCCCCACCTTCCCCAACACACCGCCTGCCTCCCCCACCTTCCCCAACACACCGCCTGCCTCCCCCACCTTCCCCAACACACCTCCTGCCTCCCCCACCTTCCCCAACACACCGCCTGCCTCCCCCACCTTCCCCAACACACCGCCTGCCTCCCCCACCTTCCCCAACACACCTCCTGCCTCCCTCACCTTCCCCAACACACCGCCTGCCTCCCCCACCTTCCCCAACACACCGCCTGCCTCCCCCACCTTCCCCAACACACCTGCTGCCTCCCCCACCTTCCCCAACACACCGCCTGCCTCCCCCACCTTCCCCAACACATCGCCTGCCTCCCCCACCCTTCTCCAACACACCTCCTGCCTCCCCCACCTTCCCCAACACACCGCCTGCCTCCCCCACCTTCCCCAACACACCTGCTGCCTCCCCCACCTTCCCCAACACACCTGCTGCCTCCCCCACCTTCCCCAACACACCTGCTGCCTCCCCCACCTTCCCCAACACACCGCCTGCCTCCCCATCACCGCCTGAGCCTCTCACCCAAGCACCAGAGGTTCACCCGGCATGACAAGTTGGGCTGTGAGAGTGGTTTACAAACCTGCCTTTCATGCACTCTCCGCAGGATATTGTGTGAGCTGCGAGGTTCATGACTTCTCAGTGTGTGTGTGTGTGTGTGTGTGTGTGTGTGTGTGTGTGTGTGTGTGTGTGTGTGTGTGTGTGTGTGTGTGTGTGTTTCACCACACACCTGAGCCAGAGACATGGGGTTCTAACGGTGCCCTCGTCTCTCTCTCTCTCTCTCTCTCTCTCTCTCTCTCTCTCTCTCTCTCTCTCTCTCTCTCTCTCTCAATGGGCAAAACATGCTCGAGCAACCTTGAACCAACGTTATCAACGCTCATTCAATGTTGATGACAGCCATAAAATCTGTTGATAAAGACTCTATGGAAAATCAAACGCACATTTCAGATTTCATAAGTTTTTCTTTCTATCTAGTGCTCGTCCCCCCCCCCCCACCTTCCCTCCGGACACACACACACAGCTACCCACGTCCTGTACACACACACATACACACACACACACACACACACACACACACACACACACACACACACACACACACACACACACACACACCCTCTTCCTGTCTACACACATACACAGCTACCCAAGTCCAGTATACACACATAAAGCTCACCAAGTCCAGTATACACACACACATATAGAACTAGGTATGCTGCCCAAGTCCAGCATACTTGAGCAGCATACTCAAGCAGCCGTGGCTATATTTCCTCCTTACACGAGACGTAGCTTTAAGCGGCACGACTCATTTTTGGTGGCCTGGGTATTTGCATGCAATTGCAACCTGATTAGCATATCCCCCGAACACCCCTTAACTCGTATATACGTCCGCTTTTTATCCTATGTAGGTTACCGAGTACCTTGGCGGGGTGCCTCAGGGTGAGATGACCCCGGACCGTGAGTTATTAGGGAAGGGGGGCAGGGGAAAAGAAAGGGGTGAGAGGGAGAAGGTAGGTAGGTAGGGGGGATCGAACAGGAATGGTCTGCGGGCGTAGGGAAAGGGATGGGAGGGATAGGGAAGGTAATGGATATGGAAGAGGAGAGGCAGCAGTGTAGAGAGTGTTAGAGGACATCTTAATCCGCTCGCTGGCTTGCCGCTGGTACAGCATCGTGACCTTGGCGACAGTGTAAACATCAGGGCAGGAGGTGCCGATCAGGTGCAGCAAGGGGAGGTGCCGATCAGGTGCAGCAAGGGGAGGTGCCGATCAGGTGCAGCAAGGGGAGGTGCCGATCAGGTGCAGCAAGGGGAGGTGCCGATCAGGTGCAGCAAGGGGAGGTGCCGATCAGGTGCAGCAAGGGGAGGTGCCGATCAGGTGCAGCAAGGGGAGGTGCCATCAGGTGCAGCAAGGGGAGGTGCCATCAGGTGCAGCAAGGGGAGGTGCCATCAGGTGCAGCAAGGGGAGGTGCCGATCAGGTGCAGCAAGGGGAGGTGCCATCAGGTGCAGCAAGGGAAGGTGCCATCAGGTGCAGCAAGGGGAGGTGCCATCAGGTCACCGCCTCACGGCACCATTCCCTATCAGGAGACAATGAGGACGCCGCTACCCGCATCACCACCAGGGGCGATGATGAGGAGATAAGAGGAGCCTGCACCTTCTGATAAGAGGGCAAACGAAACACAACAAGACAGTCGAGACGAGAGAGAGAGAGAGAGAGAGAGAGAGAGAGAGAGAGAGAGAGAGAGAGAGAGAGAGAGAGAGAGAGAGAGAGAGAGAGAGAGAGAGAGAGAGAGACAGACAGAGGGACAGACAGAGAGACAGAGAGCGAGAGAGAGAGAGAGAGAGAGAGAGAGAGAGAGAGAGAGAGAGAGAGAGAGAGAGAGAGAGAGAGAGAGAGAGAGAGAGAGAGAGAGAGAGATAGCGAAATACGATAACGCGATTCCCTTAAGTAATCAAGACAAGCAATCAAGTGTAGATACTACACAGTAACTGTGAATAGTAATTTCACGTTCGAATTCAGTAATTCACTAATTTACAATTCAAGAATTGTAAATTAGACATATTAGCCCCTGAGCGGCACTACTTACAATAGCCGACACATATTAGCCCCTGAGCGGCACTACTTACAATAGCCGACAACACCGCTGAGCGAAAGAAAAAATATATATAAATATTTTCATTCTAAGATTGTTAAAATTATCACAGGAAAAACATCGTAGGCGACATATTTTGGTGGTAATAGAGCTAGTTAGTCCCCTCCAGCCCGGCCGGCAAGAGGAACTTGATACAAAGACGAACAAATCCACAAGGGCCGTGACGAGGATTCGAACCTGCGTCCGGGAGCATCCCAGACGCTGCCTTAATCGACTGAACTACATGGTAAAAAGAGTTGAAACCGAAGTTCTACTGAACTTACTGGATCCTGCAGCCTCTCCGAGACACAAACCAGGGTTTTACACAACTCCCCCCTGCACTCCAGCTGTGTCAATAGGCCGTTCTACCTCTTCGCCCTTATATCATTTGATGCATCACGTTATTGTGATTTATGTGTGTGTTGATACGAAGATATTATTACCTAATTATTTCAATGTCTCTTGATTGATTTTTTACCTTTTATTTATTTTTTTGTCAGCTGTTTCATTCCCTCTGCTGTCACCTCTATATAAGTTAGTCTCTCATCTCAGTTCCTCTCTTCTGACAGTGGGAGCTGTTCAGGCTCGGTGGTGAACACTCCGTGAAAACTGGTGTTCAGTACCTCGCAGATTTCCTTTCTATCTTTCTGTACATGTGTGTCCCGTTCTCCGAGGTCTTGTCTCTCAGTCGTTCACTGTCATTTCCCTTCTTACAGGACTATTGTAGTAATATTGGTTGCTGTTTTGCTTCGATAGCAATATCGTTCTCGTAATTTCTTTCCGATATTGTCTTTATTCGTTGCATATATTTATGTTTTCTGCCGTCCTTTATCTTCTGTGCTTCCTCGACTCCATCCTGATTCTCATTTCTGCTTCCTGACACTGTATATTAAACCATAAGGTTATTATATTTCTTCCTACTGTTTTACCTAACTGTTGGTGTGAAACTCCCTTCAGTCTCCTTGCATTCCCATATGACTCGATCCATCTTTTCCTGTACTGTTTGTCCTCTTAAGTTCTTCCTCCTAATGTACATCTTCTAGACATTCTGTTATCCGCTTGTGATCCAGTTTCCTATAGTCAACTCTCCTTTCCCCTGACCTCTTGTCGCGTGGTTACAATTTTAAGTTCAATCATATAGTCATAGACTAGGATACAGTGATCACTGGTTCTTAGTAGTATTAGTTCATGTTCCAAGTTCTCAATGTCTTCCTGAGTGAAGATTAGGTCTAATAGGCTCAATGTATCCCCCTGTGTGTGTGTGTGTGTGTGTGTGTGTGTGTGTGTGTGTGTGTGTGTGTGTGTGTGTGTGTGTGTGTGTGTGTGTGTGTGTGTGTGTGTGTGTGTGTGTGTGTGTGTGTGTGTGTGTGTGTGTGTGTGTGTGTGTGTGTGGAATAAGAAGGTCAAGGGGCCCTGTTTGTTCACCTTCCTCTTGGCTCCTTGGAAGTGATCCAAACTTTTAGGCAGTTACTTTCATTAATAATAACAGGAATTCTCTTGATATGAGTATTTGCGACATGTTTTCGTAGCGGAGCGTCAAAGTCTTGCCAGTATGTGTATATATATATATATATATATATATATATATATATATATATATATATATATATATATATATATATATATATACATACATATACATATACATATACATATACTATATATATATATATATATATATATATATATATATATATATTTATATAGGAGCTAAAAAAAAGATGAACAAACAGGGGCCCCTCGACCTTCATATTTTACACACACACACACACACACACACACACACACACACACACACACACACACACACACACACACACACACACACACTGTTCCTGATATATGTAAACGATCCACCAGGGGAAGTGTACTCCTGCTAGCCAATGTTTGTAGTTGATGACAAATTGACGAGAAGAATACAGGCAAAATACAGCAGGAAAATGTTCCAGGACGTGAACAGGGATGCTGGAATTAAATCCTAATAAATGGAAAGCAATGAGTATGGAACCAACAGTAACGACGCTGGAAGTTCAATACATAGCTTAGAACTGGTCCTAGACTCGAATTCAGGGCTCCGGGAGTGGGAGGGAAAAAGAGGGGATACAGGGAAATCATCAGCTTGAAATTGGAGGACAGAGGCTTGGGGCTAGTCTCACAAAATATTTATAATCGTACTAAATATCAGCCTCTATCCACAATATAGATTTCAATATGACAGGTCAGTGTTAAGCAGTTTATTTTTAAAGCCATTGTGTGCACTGAAGATGGTTACAGTGATGAAGGGAAAGTTGGAAGTTAGTGAAGAAGAGGGAGGGGGAGAGTGATAAAGAAGAGAAGGTAATGAAGACTGATAAAGAAGGATGGTAGGGGAAAAAAGAGAGAGAGCCAATGAAAGGTAAAAAAAAGTGGATAAAGCGTTAGTGAAGGTGGTGAAGGAGAGAGAAGGGGAAGGTTGTGATGATGAAGGGTGTATAGATGGTGATAGTTCGGATAGTGAAGATGGTTTATAATGATGCAGACAGTATACTGTCAATATGACTACAGTTATGTAGATAATGTGTAGTGTATATGTGCCCTCCGTCACCCGAGCAGCGCCGGGTACACCCCCGCCTCCCTCCCCCCTCTCTAATACACACACACACACACACACACACACACACACACACACACACACACACACACACACACACACACACACACAATATATAAACCCAAGGTATATCTTCACAATCAATTAAAATAGAGGCCCACAGAGCTTTGGGTGCTCTTGTAGAGACTCACAGAGCCTTGGGTGCTCTTGTAGAGACTCACGGAGCCTTGGGTGCTCTTGTAGAGACTCACAGAGCCTTGGGTGCTCTTGTAGAGACTCACAGAGCCTTGGGTGCTCTTGTAGAGACTCACGGAGCCTTGGGTGGTCTTGTAGAGACTCACAGAGCCTTGGGTGCTCTTGTAGAGGCACACAGAGCCTTGGGTGCTCTTGTAGAGACTCACGGAGCCTTGGGTGCTCTTGTAGAAGCACACAGAGCCTTGGGTGCTCTTGTAGAAGCACACAGAGCCTTGGGTGCTCTTGTAGAGACTCACGGAGCCTTGGGTGCTCTTGTAGAAGCACACAGAGCCTTGGGTGCTCTTGTAGAGACTCACAGAGCCTTGGGTGCTCTTGTAGAGGCACACAGAGCCTTGGGTGCTCTTGTAGAAACACACAGAGCCTTGGGTGCTCTTGTAGAGGTACACAGAGCCTTGGGTGCTCTTGTAGAGGTACACAGAGCCTTGGGTGCTCTTGTAGAGGTACACAGAGCCTTGGGTGCTCTTGTAGAGGCTCACAGAGCCTTGGGTGCTCTTGTAGAGACTCACAGAGTCTTGGGTGCTCTTGTAGAGGCTCACAGAGCCTTGGGTGCTCTCGTAGAGGCACACAGAGCCTTGGGTGCTCTTGTAGAAGCACACAGAGCCTTGGGTGCTCTTGTAGAGACTCACAGAGTCTTGGGTGCTCTTGTAGAAGCACACAGAGCCTTGGGTGCTCTTGTAGAAGCACACAGAGCCTTGGGTGCTCTTGTAGAGACCCACAGAGCCTGCAAATCCTTGTGGAGGATCAAATCCAAATATATGCACCAAGTATTAAAAAAATTATAAATTTCGCCTTAATATATTTGGCTTTTTATATATTCATTTATACGTTGCACGCGACGGGCGGAGAATGGTGGGTGGAGCATTATGGGCCAGTGAGCGGAGCGTGGGTTGCCAGTGGGCGGGGCGTGGGTTGCCAGTGGGCGGAGCGTGGATTGACAGTGGGCGGAGCGTAGGTTGCCAGTGGGCGGAGCGTGGGTTGACAGTGGGCGGGGCGTGGGTTGACAGTGGGCGGAGCGTGGGTTGACTGTGGGTGGAGCATTATGGGCCAGTGAGCGGAGCGTGGGTTGCCAGTGGGCGGGGCGTGGATTGACAGTGGGCGGAGCGTAGGTTGCCAGTGGGCGGAGCGTGGGTTGCCAGTGGGCGGGGCGTGGATTGACAGTGGGCGGAGCGTAGGTTGCCAGTGGGCGGAGCGTGGGTTGCCAGTGGGCGGGGCGTGGATTGACAGTGGGCGGAGCGTAGGTTGCCAGTGGGCGGAGCGTGGGTTGTCAGTGAGCGGAGCGTGGGTTGACTGTGGGTGGAGCATTATGGGCCAGTGAGCGGAGCGT
>NC_091183.1:42894659-42904659 GCF_040958095.1 Procambarus clarkii | reverse complement strand
AGGTTCCTGAGGCTGGCAAAGGAAGCCCAATCAGGGTTTCACACAGGTTTCTTTTGTTCTGTAATGTGTACCTTAGCCAAGCTCAGATACAGCAGATCTTGTAACCCAGGGAAGAGGGGGTGGTTGACACCATGTACCCATGTAAGCCAAAAACACATAAAAGCAAGATTTAAGTGTTTAAGAGTAGTGAATGAAATGTATTTTCACTTAATGCATTCCATTTCTCTTATTGCGCTTATGCCAATAACATGTGTATGGAGTCTGCCTCCACCATTATATGGTGGAGGCAGCCTCCATACACATCTACAAATGTAAATAAAATAGTCTAATGGTTGGAAGCTTGTTGCGTTGTAATCGAACTCTATTGACTTTTCAATATTTTTTGTCGAATCTGGACTTGAAGGTGTGTACTCACCCCAATCTTTCTCTCTCTCTCTCTCTCTCTCTCTCTCTCTCTCTCTCTCTCTCTCTCTCTCTCTCTCTCTCTCTCTCTCTCTGTGTCTTCCCTCTCTCTGCCTGTCTCTCTCTCTCCTTATCGCTCTCGGCCCATTCTTCAGAATTAGGCAGTTATGAATACTTTCAAGTAAACAAAATTAATTATATACATACAATTATTTATCAATAGAGTGATCGCTCCACGCGGCGCACCTGCATCACGTAGCGTGGATGGGGGCAGAGCCCGGGGACGAATGGAGAAGAAGAGAAAATAGTGGAAATCACAAAGAATCAGCGAGAGTAAAGATTGGGAAGCAAATATAAGGAAGAAAAAAGGCTGTGAGGAGAGATATGGAGGCTAAAGTAATCAGTAAATGAGGGAATTGAGAGAGACGAGAAAGGAAGAGAGATGTGGAGAGAGAGAAAAAGAAATTAAACGTTTCTTTACTTATTTGAGAATAAATGAAAGGTCAAACACGTACAAATAACAGTGGGATTAGAAATTTGTAAAGAAAGTAAGGACAAATGGAACCTAACTTAATATAGCACCCCCAATAATGAGCTTCTATCTTTTAAATCAGTGGGACGAATGGAAGAGAATGTTGGATCAAAAAGAGAGTAGGAAATTATTGTTTGAAGGAAGTAAGAACTAGAAGGAAAATCAAGAAGAAATATAGAGGAAAAGGAATGTAGATTGGCCAAAGCAGAGAGAACGGAGACATAAAGATGGAAAGAGGAAGTGGTAAAGAGGGTGTGGAAGGAGCAGGAGAAGAGAAGAAGGGAATGTAAGAAGGGAGAAAGGAAAGCAAGAAAGAAGAACGGGGACTAGTAAGCATACAGGTGGTCATAGTGCCAGACATGAAATAAATGAGTCTCTAGGAGTAGGTTTCAACTGAGTTAATTCAGGATAACAGCTCATGCTTGCAGTTTCACTAAGTTAGAAAACAATAGCCAGGACTACCCGAGAGTGGTGGTAAGAGTGCCCCCATAAGACACATATATCCCCTAAATAGTTGTAGTTGCGTTAATGTGGATCAATCCACACACTAGAAAATGAAGGGACGACGACGTTTCGGTCCGTCCTGGACCATTCTCAAGTCACAATCGACATGAGAATGGTCCAGGACGGACCGAAACGTCGTCGTCCCTTCATTTTCTAGTGTGTGGATTGGTCAACATACCTCAGCCACGTTATTGTGACTCATCGCCTGCGTTAATGTTGACCAATCCGCTACTTGTCTTAAATATGTGCAGATGTAGTGATAGTGTTTACAGCCTGATGGGCTGACCGCCTCGTCCACTTCATTTGTTTCATAAACGTTGCTGTGACTTATTTTCCGGATATTTGTTTACTATATTTTCCACCCAGTTAAAGAAGCTTATTATTTTTCTCTTATGATTCACTCTTGCTACACCCACTAGTGTCTTACAAGTATCATAACATCTTGAATTTTTTGTTTACATACAAAATACCTGGAAGAGTTAGACATGACTGCAACGGATGTTTTCCCATCTCTCTCTCTCTCTCTCTCTCTCTCTCTCTCTCTCTCTCTCTCTCTCTCTCTCTCTCTCTCTCTCTCACCATACATCCTTGGCTCTCTCCACCACCATCAAATATCGCCATAAGCTAAAGCTCACACACCTTTAATATCCCAGCTTTTCCTCACTATCCACACACAAAAACCCACCTGTTTTTTTTTTAATCCCAGGTAAAATATATCGATGAACCCCTCCCCCTCCCCCCCACACATCCCTCCCTCCCTAATAAAAAAAGGTGAAAAGAAAAAGTCTCTCTCTCTCTCTCTCTCTCTCTCTCTCTCTCTCTCTTTCTCACCTTTTACCGTCTCCTCCAATTCTCTAATGACACCTCCGCAGCGCTTCGTAATTTAACGAAATGTTTTAAGTCCTGCCAAGGCCGAGCGTCACGTCCACGGGACTTCCCGCTTACTATCCAGCCAGCCGAGGCTCTTTGGACTTTCTTCAGTTTTATATTAGCTGGGTTGTGATGCAACGTGGGCTTCCTCCACGGCTCTCTGCACGTCCTCGCGGTACGCCTCATGAAACGTTACGAAGCCTTACGAAGCCTTTTGAAACCTTTCGAATCCTTGCGAAAGCCTTACGAAGCCTTTTGAAACCTTTCGAATCCTTACAAAAGCCTTACGAAGCCTTTCGAAACCTTTCGAATCCTTGCAAAAGCCTTACGAAGCCTTTCGAAACCTTTCGAATCCTTGCGAAAGCCTTACGAAGCCTTTTGAAACCTTTCGAATCCTTGCAAAAGCCTTACGAAGCCTTTCGAAACCTTTCGAATCCTTGTGAAAGCCTTACGAAACCTTTCAAAACCTTACGAAAGCCTTACAAAGCCTTTCGAAACCTTACGAATCCTTACGAAAGCCTTACAAAGCCTTTCGAAACCTTACGAAAGCCTTACGAACACCGCACTGAAGACGGGGTTCGTAAGGCGACTCTGACCGTTGATCCTGGCACCGAGAACCTCCCCCTAGTTGGTTCCTTAGTGGCGTCAATACTGAAGCGTCCCAGAGAGTATAATCTTCGCTGCATGGTGTGGCTGGATACACCACACCCAGCTGCATGGTGTGGCTGGATACACCACACCCAGCTGTATGGTGTGGCTGGATACACCACACCCAGCTGCATGGTGTGGCTGGATACACCACACCCAGCTGTATGGTGTGGCTGGGGTACACCACACCCAGCTGTATGGTGTGGCTGGATACACCACACCCAGCTGCATGGTGTGGCTGGGGTACACCACACCCAGCTGTATGGTGTGGCTGGGGTACACCACACCCAGCTGTATGGTGTGGTTGGGTACACCACACCCAGCTGTATGGTGTGGTTGGGTACACCACACCCAGCTGTATGGTGTGGCTGGGGTACACCACACCCAGCTGCATGGTGTGGCTGGGGTACACCACACCCAGCTGTATGGTGTGGCTGGGTACACCACACCCAGCTGCATGGTGTGGCTGGGGTACACCACACCCAGCTGTATGGTGTGGCTGGATACACCACACCCAGCTGCATGGTGTGGCTGGATACACCACACCCAGCTGTATGGTGTGGCTGGATACACCACACCCAGCTGTATGGTGTGGCTGGGGTACACCACACCCAGCTGTATGGTGTGGCTGGGGTACACCACACCCAGCTGTATGGTGTGGCTGGGGTACACCACACCCACCTGCATGGTGTGGCTGGGGTACACCACCCCCAGCTGTATGGTGTGGCTGGGTACACCACACCCAGCTGCATGGTGTGGCTGGGAACACCACACCCAGCTGCATGGTGTGGCTGGGGTACACCACACCCAGCTGTATGGTGTGGCTGGGTACACCACACCCAGCTGTATGGTGTGGCTGGGGTACACCACACCCAGCTGTATGGTGTGGCTGGGTACACCACACCCAGCTGTATGGTGTGGTTGGGTACACCACACCCAGCTGTATGGTGTGGCTGGGGTACACCACACCCAGCTGTATGGTGTGGCTGGATACACCACACCCAGCTGCATGGTGTGGCTGGGGTACACCACACCCAGCTGCATGGTGTGGCTGGGAACACCACACCCAGCTGCATGGTGTGGCTGGGGTACACCACACCCAGCTGCATGGTGTGGCTGGGGTACACCACACCCACCTGCATGGTGTGGCTGGGGTACACCACACCCAGCTGCATGGTGTGGCTGGGAACACCACACCCAGCTGCATGGTGTGGCTGGGGTACACCACACCCAGCTGTATGGTGTGGGTGGGTACAGGACTGCAGGGTTGGCCTGTAATATTAACTCCTTCTACAAGTCTAATCAAAGAGAACACTCTCCATCACTGTCTGAAAAAAATAGGGATACATCTGCTATTTTTGTCTGAGAGACTTGATCATGTATGGGGTCACCTTGCGAGGTAATGAGCCAATCAGACCCAGTCATTCCTGAATAGGCGTCGTTAGCTTTGAGTAGATAAGGGGATAGAGAGACCACTCGGATCGTCAGGGCCAGGAGCTAGATCCTCTTTGATGGTTACACCTAATTATATTTTAGTTAAATGACCACTAAATACATTATTACAGGGTCGTTTGGTCATTGCAGGTGATTGGCTTGGCAATCTATCCAGTCAAATAATACATTGGATTTTGACGTCAAAATTCCTCATTCCCAAAGTAATGTAACAGAACAAACAGCCCAAATCAGTTAAGTACAGCCCCTTTGCTACAATTAGAGCACTCCAGCTCCTGGGCCCCACACCAACACGTCATCCTAATAGAGCGTCGCATTTTTGACGCAACCTTGACATACGGTCAAACATTATCGTACTAGAAAATAGTAGCGGCTCGTGTCATGCTGTCCCGTTTTCTGTTTTGGGTCCTCTGGCAGGTTAGGATAAGGGCACTTTAGTACGACAGTTTCTTGACGTTGGGGAACCTTAGGAGGACGGGGCAGGCCACCCAGCCCGTTAAACAACCCGATTACCTTCAGCGACTACGCAGCCAATCAGAACTCGAGTTTAACAAAAACTGCAGACCTGAGACAGCCAATCTCAGCGCTCTCAACCCCACACCTGCCATGCTCTACGAGCCTCACTCGACCCCCATAATGCTCTACGAGTCACACTCGACCCCCATAATGCTCTACGAGCCACACTCGACCCCCATAATGCTCTACGAGTCACACTCGACCCCCATAATGCTCTACGAGTCACACTCGACCCCCATAATGCTCTACGAGTCACACTCGACCCCCATAATGCTCTACGAGTCACACTCGACCCCCATAATGCTCTACGAGTCACACTCGACCCCCATAATGCTCTACGAGTCACACTCGACCCCCATAATGCTCTACGAGTCACACTCGACCCCCATAATGCTCTACGAGCCACACTCGACCCCCATAATGCTCTACGAGCCACACTCGACCCCCATAATGCTCTACGAGCCTCACTCGACCCCCATAATGCTCTACGAGCCACACTCGACCCCCATAATGCTCTACGAGCCACACTCGACCCCCATAATGCTCTACGAGCCACACTCGACCCCCATAATGCTCTACGAGCCACACTCGACCGCCATAATGCTCTACGAGCCTCACTCGACCCCCATAATGCTCTACGAGCCTCACTCGACCGCCATAATGCTCTACGAGCCACACTCGACCCCCATAATGCTCTACGAGCCTCACTCGACCCCCATAATGCTCTACGAGCCACACTCGACCGCCACAATGCTCTACGAGCCACACTCGACCGCCATAATGCTCTACGAGCCACACTCGACCCCCATAATGCTCTACGAGCCACACTCGACCCCCCATAATGCTCTACGAGCCACACTCGACCCCCCATAATGCTCTACGAGCCACACTCGACCCCCCATAATGCTCTACGAGACACACTCGACCCCCCACAATGGTCTACGAGCCACACTCGACCCCCATAATGCTCTACGAGCCACACTCGACCCCCCACAATGGTCTACGAGCCACACTCGACCCCCATAATGCTCTACGAGCCACACTCGACCCCCATAATGCTCTACGAGCCACACTCGACCCCCATAATGCTATACGAGTCACACTCGACCCCCCATAATGCACTACGAGTCATAAGTATGAACGCCTCGCAAGCACTCGACCGCCAGTGCCGGGTAAACAAGCCGTGGAGGGCCTCCAAATTCTCCACCCACTCTCACCAACACCTTCAAAACACAACCAAAGTTATTTTAAGTAAGTATCTTTTACCCTTAAATCTACCCTAGAGTCAGCTGACACTGTCTGGGGCCCAGGAGCTAAGAGAGAGACCAAGAGGCGACCCATTCCACATTCCCTCACTTGCTTTGCCCGGAATGCAATAGAACGGAGGTAATGAAAGTCAGGGATAGGAGAGGAACAGGGAAAACTCGAGTGAAAGAGGGAGGGAGGGAGGGAGAGGGGATGGGAGAGAGGGTGGATAGAGGGAAGGAGGGAGCTTGTGTGGTGATGGGGAAGTGTGAGGGAAGGAATGTTGTGAGGGAGAGTGGGTGTAGGAGGGATATTAGTGGGTGTAGAAGGGATATTAGTGGGTGTAGAAGAGATATTAATGGGTGTAGAAGGGATATTAGTGGGTGTAGAAGAGATATTAGTGGGTGTAGAAGAGATATTAGTGGGTGTAGAAGGGATATTAGTGGGTGTAGAAGGGATATTAGTGGGTGTAGAAGGGATATTAGTGGGTGTAGAAGAGATATTAGTGGGTGTAGAAGGGATATTAGTGGTTAGTGGGTGTAGAAGGGATATTAGTGGGAGTAGAAGGGATATTAGTGGGTACAACAGGAGTGAGAACCACAGAGAACAGTTGGCTGTGGAGCAGACAGCAGAGCCTGACGAGGAGAGAGAGAGAGAGAGAGAGAGAGAGAGAGAGAGAGAGAGAGAGAGAGAGAGAGAGAGAGAGAGAGAGAGAGAGAGCTGATGAACACAGAACTAAATGAAAACGAATTAAGAACCTTCATAATAATGGACATAGAACAATAAGAAGAGGAGGAGGAAGAGACAGCTGGTGGAAACCGAGCCAAGACTCACCAAGAGGAAACCCGATAAACTCGTGTGAAAGAGACACCAAAAGAGGAAGTCAAGGTCAGGCACTAAGGAGGAAGTCAAGGGTCAGGAACAGAAAATCAAAGGTCAGGTGCAAAGAGGAAGGCAAGGTTCAGGCACAGAGAGGAAGTCAAGGGTCAGGCACAAAGAGGAAGTCAAGGGTCAGGCACGAAGAGGAAGTCAAGGATCAGGCACAGAGAGGAATTCAAGGGTCAGACACAAAGAGGAAGTCAAGGGTCAGGCACAAAGAGGAAGTCAAGGGTCAGACACGAAGAGGAAGTCAAAGGTCAGGCACAGAGAGGAAGTCAAGGGTCAGGCATAAAGAGGAAGTCAAGGGTCAGGCACGAAGAGGAAGTCAAGGATCAGGCACAGAGAGGAATTCAAGGGTCAGGCACAAAGAGGAAGTCAATGGTCAGGCACAAAGAGGAAGTCAAGGGTCAGACACAGAGGAAGTCAAGGGTCAGGCACGAAGAGGAAGTCAAGGATCAGGCACAGAGAGGAATTCAAGGGTCAGACACAAAGAGGAAGTCAAGGGTCAAGAACGAAGAGGAAGTCAAGGGTCAGACACGAAGAGGAAGTCAAAGGTCAGGCACAGAGAGGAAGTCAAGGGTCAGGCACAAAGAGGAAGTCAAGGGTCAGGCACGAAGAGGAAGTCAAGGGTCAGGCACGAAGAGGAAGTCAAAGGTCAGGCACAGAGAGGAAGTCAGAACGGAGGGAAGAGGAAGCCAAGCGAGATGGTTAGTGATATGGCACGGGGGGCTCGCTCGTTGCCACCCACTTGAGGGCCCCTTGATCTCCTGAGGGGCCACTTCTGGGTCCCTCTCTTGCCACTCACAACTGGAGAAGCAGCACTCAGAACACAGTGGTGGTGTGGAGCCGGGAGAACACCAGCCAGCAGAACACCACCGACCAGCAGAACACCACCGACCAGCAGAACACCACCGACCAGCAGAACACCACCGACCAGCAGAACACCACCGACCAGCAGAACACCATCAGAAATCCACAACAAAACCACTTATCTGGCCCCTCACGAGACTACAGAGTCGGTCGGACGACTCAAACAGAAAACGGAACAGTACGTCACTTTTGTGAGTCGATTTCATTTCAAATTACGTCCAAATTTGGCCATAGTGCGCATACCAGCCAAAAGTGACGTTATTTTTAAGAGGACGGGTTGAGAGACGACCCAGTAAGCTCTCCTCCAACGCCTTGACCACACATACACAGGTGGGACCAAAGAGCCAGAGCTCAACCCCCCGCAAGCACAACCTAGGCGAGTACATAACGCCCAGTAGAATAACTGAGTGCAACATATTACAAATAAATCACAAGTTTCGCGTTATTTACGTTACGAAGACGTCTGTAAACCCAAGCCTCCAATTGCGACAATGGCATTGTTCACTCTAATCCAGGTACTCCTGAAAATATGACATTTTGTAGGGTGAAAGATCTCCAACTTTGATCCATTTTACCATTTGGAATAGGAGCAAATTGACCAGTGAGTTGAGGTGCCTTTGGGCTATAAGCCTTACCCGCCAAACACACACCGAAACGTTGGTACAACGTTCGAACAAGTTTTAACACCTCCTAACCAGTTATAACAACCAATATAGCAAGTTGTGACAACGTTTTAATACGTCATAAACACGTTAAGCCAAGATGTAACAGCTTTATTACCCGTTGTAACAAGCGGAAAATAGAGACAGTTTCGGTTTGTGTTTCCAGGGTAACCACCAATTAAGAAAACACAAGTTCGTGGTTAAACAAATAAACTACCCTCACCATCAGATAACCACCAGATATCACCGTAATCAGAAATCACTGCTAAAAATCACCATTACCAGAATTCACCACCAAGAGCGATCACCATCACCAGAAATCCACACACACACACACACACACACACACACACACACACACACACACACACACACAAAAATCATCACCAGAAATCCACACAAAAAAAATCAATACCACTTGACAAAAAAATCACATTATAACTCACCACCACTTGAAAAAAAGCAGAAAATCATCACTATACACCCTACAACACCACTTACAATCCCCACCACATCCAGCAATCACCACCACTAGGAACCACCACTACTACCACCCCCACTACCATCACCAGACAAAAGGGCCTGGTGGGATGTGTGTAGGAGAGGAAATGCACATCAACAAGATGCAGTAACACACGGACGGCTGGAGATGAATAGAGATGAGGTTGAGCCTGTGCTCCAGCATCCACTGCGAGGGATGCCGTTAGCGAGGCCATACTCAGCCTCGCTTGCCACCTTAATATAGAATTTTTCACAGTGGGGGGAATGTTTCGGAAATAGTGAAGGCTATTCACATACGTAGAAGCCCGTTGGCTAGTTAACATTAGACAGGAATTGAAATAATGCAATAAATATTGATTAAAAGTCTTATTTTCACAGTGGGATCAGCCTACAGTGACACGAAGCGTTCCACCATTACGTTCCGTAATCACAACGCTGTATGTTCCGTAGACAGACTAAATAGCAGTGTGAAATAAAGCTGTTAATTGCTATAACCAACATTCCTCCTATCTAACCACTAACGATGGCTATTACAGCAACGAGCAACACTGCATTCTAATCTATTTACAACTAGAGAACAAGTTGGATTAGACAAGATGAACAATTCTTCACTAGCCTCGTCAAATCATAGCAATGATTTGATGATTATCTAGTTAATCCCTAACAAATTATACACTTGACAATTCATCAACCGTTGATGTCATACATAAATGACATCAACCACCACATCCAGCAATCACCACCACTTGGAACCACCACTACTATCACCCCGACTACCACCACCAGACAAAAGGGCCTGGTGGGATGTGTGTAGGAGAGGAAATGCACATCACCACTCAAAGCGCTCAAAGTGTTTCCGGTGCTAAAAAATCAATAATATATTAAATATAACTCAACATAGACAAATTGATTAAAATTA